>NW_027453178.1:0-10000 GCF_964194025.1 Convolutriloba macropyga | reverse complement strand
TCGTAAATTTAGCAAAGTTCACTTAGAAACGGATTCGTCCCGGGATTCCACTGTATAAAAAAAGCAACGCATTCGCATCGCGAATACAATTCAAATAGCTAAGCTCTAAGCTATAACATGGCGCAGTCAGCACTAAAACACAGCAGCGAATCTCCACTCGGAAATCAACCCTTTTGGTAGAAAGAAACTCTAGAGCCCCCTCTTCGATGGGAAAACTGGAGAACACAACTCAAATTAGCAATTCTTGTTCGCGAAGGGATTGTGGTGGACCTTCTCCTTGCCGACACTCCAGAGCATGTTGTTTTACCTCCTGAGCCCGCTTATGAAGACGCTGTTGACAATCCTACAGCACAATCGGAACGAGAAATTTGCACACGAAAAGAACAGGCAAAGACAGCGTGGAAGAACAACTGCCTAAGCCTTGAAACTCTAGGCGTATTAAGCGGAAACAAACCCTGGAAAGCTTGTGATCTTTACTTGAGCCTTGGAACAGAAGGACGACGGGGCTTCAATTCAAAACATTCAGTGGCCAATTTAGACGAAATTTTAACTAAAATTCTCTGGGATATCTTAAACAAAACTTTCATCCACATTAACAATATAACATTCGATCGATATCTCTTCTTAAAGCTAAAACAACAAAAAGCTGAACCAATTGAAAAATTCTACGGTCAACATGCAGAACGAAGACATTCAAAACCAGCTTCTGAAAGAGACGGTGGAACCCGATAAAGCTTTGGCAATTGCAATAAACATTGAAATGGACACTCTTAATCAACTCAGCAAATCTGAACTCAGTTCCACAGTCAATCAAGTACAATAGATGCGCATTGCAAATGCCAATCCCTATTCCGACATGAATTCCACTTCCCGGAAAAAGCCCACAACATGCAATTTTGTGGACTTAATTGGACTTCTGAACATCGAAACATATGCCCTGCAGATGGGAAAAGATGCAATAATTGTGGTATTGACAATCACCTTGCAAAATATTGTCGAAAACCTAAGGATCCTAATTCCTACCCACCAACATAAACCACCTGTCAATAACGTTGAAAAAGAAGATAGTCACACTGATGATGTTAATCAAATTTCGGCTGATTATGACCCCGATCCAGAATTCAACGACTCATCGGATGAAGGCAATTGCGTATCTTCAGCGGATTCTACAACTCTTATAGAATCAATCAACCTTCCTGTGGTATTTGGAAATACAGCAACATATGTTTTGGTGGATTGGGGCAGCGTTTGCATGATAATAAATTAGACCCTGCAAACTCTATCATTTCACAATTCAGAATTCAAAATGGATACGCGAGGTGGCTTCTAAGCCAATGAACACTCTCTCCAACGAACTCATTCAAACGCTTGGCATAATCAAGACATCAATTCGAAGTAACAATTGGTACGCGAATTCAATTGAAAGTCAAGTAGTCACAGATGGTCATCGTTCACTATTGGGCACAGATTTGTTCCCTGCTCTCGGATTTTCAATTCAACAATCTAATAGTCCAAGGATAGTTAATCAGGTAGAACATGAAAATTGTCCAATCAAAAAACAGAAAGCAATTGATTTTCCTGACTTAATCACCAGAATTGGTAAGTCCAAGTTACATATAGTTCGTTCAAAATTCCATAAAAACTATACACCAACACACCAAAAAGGTCTTCGTGATCCTAAAAATCTGTTAGGCAAAGTATCTGATGAATTAAGGAAATTATCAGATCATGGACATATTGAAAAACTAAACGAATGCTCAGATCAAAATTTTATCTCTCCGATCGTCATCACCGTTAAGAAAGACAAATCAGTCAAACTAGCAATAGATTCAAAAGTTTTGATTAATGCAATTCATAAAAACAAGTATCAAATGCCGAATATAGATAGTCACATCGATTCTATTTGACAACACATCTATGATTCAAATGAAGGTGACAATGTTTATTTTTCAACGATCGATTTAAAACATGCGTATAGCCAGCTAAAGTTACATCCGGATACTTCTCGTCATTGTAATTTTAATATCACTTGCGGCGACTGTACTTGTACGTACCGTTTTAAAACTGGTTTTTACGGCCTTACAGATATGCCGGCAGAGTTTCAAAAAGTCATGGATTATACAGTAGTTGGTTTAACCAATACATACAGTTTTCTCGATGATATAATTGTAGTCAATAAAGGTAGCAAGGAATCCTACATCGTATACGTCCACAATTGTTTACGGAAACTTGATGCAGATAACCTCATATTAAATTTGAGCAAATGTCATTTCGCAAAACACCAGATGAACTGGCTTGGTTTTACATTCTCTCAAAAAGATGTTAAGCCTATAGAATCGAAAACAGCAGCTATAGCAGAAATCAAGTCCCCAAAAACATTGAAACAACTACGACCATTTCTAGGTAAAGTTCATCATTTAAGTAAATTTATTCCCTATTTGGCAAAAATTTGTCGCCGTCTTTGACCTTTGTTAAAGAAACATGAAATATTTGTTTGGACTGAAAATCATCAAACTCATTTTGAGCAGATTAAAACTACAATTGCAAATGCTACGGAAAACACTCATTTTAATCCGACACTGGAAACGCGAGTCAAATGCGACGTCTAGAACAAGGTTTAGGCGCCGCACTAGAACAACGTGATTGTGAAGGGTGGAAAACTGTGGTTTTTGCATCCCGCTTTCCTAATAGCAATGAAGAACGCTACAGCAATAATGAATTAGAAATACTTTGTGTGGTTTGCGCCATCGAATATTTTAAATAATATCTTTTTCGCAAAAATTTTACGGTCTTGGCAGATCATAAAGCACTTCTTTCCAATTTGAAATCTCATCGTTCAAATAAATCAAACAATAGTTGATTAACAAGGTGGATTGATCGTCTATTACCCTTTGAGTTTACTATAGACCATATTCCTGGCACCCGTATGGGATTAGTTGAATATATTTTGCACCAACTAAATCAAAAAGCATGGAGCATTACTCAATACGATGAGGAAATTATGCTAGCTAAAATTTCCCGCTTTCGCGACGCAATTACCACTCTATTTAGTAACTCGCCTCAAATTCCGTTCCAAAGCAGCACAGTATCTCAAAACACAAATTACTTGTAAACAAGACGCGAGTCCACACCCGTCAATTTACTAAACACGACGCACATATTCCAAAAACTTCAAATAACTCATTCAAAAATAAAGCACGAGTAAATATTCACAGATCATTTCTCGCGGTCCTTACAAGCAAGGACGCCGTGTTCAAGAAGATTCGGGACTGTGTGCTACAAGACGATGAGGCCAGGCTGCCTTTGCGTTGACGAACGCGTCCGATTCTACATTCGATTAAGGACGCTGTAATTGATTCACTTCATATGACACATCCCGAGAGTTTTGGGATGATCTCGCTTTCCCAATATACATGATGGCCATACATGCATAGAGAAAATTAGGCCAAAAACCTCTGATTGTGTCGCATGTACAGAAATCGGTTAGAATCTTAAACCTTTTATTCCTAAACCAAAAGGTCTTCGGGGGTCCGTTACTGAATGAAAACTCTAAAGAATTTTATTTTTCTCACTTGTATTGACCGTTATTCAAGATATACTGCAGTTGAAATTTTCGAAAAAGCTAATGGTACTAATGTGGTTAAATTTTTCGTTTAATCATGGAGTTTCACTCACAATACGCTTAGATCAAGCAAAGTGTCTAGTAGGAATACAAATCAGAAAAAATTGCCATGAAAAAAATATTTCCATCCTTGACACTCCTGTAGGTGATCATAGAGCAATCGGATTAGTGGAGCGAATGGTACAAACGATAAAAAGTCGGTTATCTTGTATGCCCGCTGAACGCAAAAATACCTTTTCTATTTCATTTGCAATTAAATCGATTATTTCAGATCTACGTCTAACAAAACAGACAACTACAAAGATCACTCCTTTTGAAGTTAATTTTGGTCGTTCTGCGAAAACTCCTTTAAAGAATATTAGTACTGCTCCTTCAAGTCTAAATTTAACGTATGAAAAAATTATTAATTTCTACTCAGATGCTCATACTGTTCCCGCAGAAGATTTCCTCGATGATGCTGGGTAGGTCAACCCTTACAGAAGTTATATCGAAATTGAGAAGCAGAAACAAGATGCAGGCCTTCGATACCGTGATTCAACTAACAAGGAATCCCGCTTCATAATCCATCCAAAGTTGACGAACCCCATCCCCAGGACAGACGCATCTCTAAACGTAAAAGGCGCCCAAAAACTACCACACAAAAAGAAACAACTGGCTGGATTATATGAAGTTCTCAAGCCCGGGGCATTCGTCACTAAATCTTTGCCAACAACAACAATAATCAACGAGCCCGGACGATCACCAGTTAAAGTGAGAGACAGCGACATTGCGAAGTTTAGGACTAAAACAGAGCGGGCAACGAACTTGTGGACTTACGCACAACGTCCACCAGCCCCGTATGAACAGGCTACTGAGACCAAGTTTGCAAAACATAGCAATGGTCTAAAGAAACATCAGCGGGGGGACTCAAATGCGCCTTAGACAACGTGACACAACCTCAGTAGTTTCTTCAGTAAACTCCAATGTGACACGAGCACTAACAGTTAGAAAACTGTCCAAACCACAACGCAAACGCCGTCAAACCACATCCTCCTTCAATGAGTCTAGCGAACAAGCGCCGCAAGAACAGCCTGGCTTTTCTTGGAGCCAGGCTAGAAAGGTAAACGACCACAATTTTACGGTTTTTCAGAAGCGGAAATTTCACCAACAAGTTTGCTCGCATCATCCAGTTCTTCAAAAACAAAGAAAAGAAAGGCCAAGAAGACAGTTCTAAAACTTCAACAACCGGGGGTCTGTGGTCGCACTAATCCAACACGCAGAGCGAGACTGCATCCCATCTCAACCATGGCCAGATATTCAAATCGGACAGGTGTCACCTCCTGATCCTCAAATTTGCTTCTATGAATGTAAACAGGAAAGAGAAATGTCAGTATGGGATGCTGAAAATGAGATTTAATGATACAAAAACTATTAAAACTTTGCAAACTTTCATTGATTGTTGAAATTATATTATTCATGTAATCGCTCCGCGAATCCGTTTCTCGCTTGATTTTCATAATTCAATTGTTGTATTTGACTTTCAATTCCACTTCAGATTATCAGTACCCATATCTGATGCTTTTGTGTTTAAAATTAACAATGTGTTTTTGCACTACAATTCCATACAAATTATGTCAATTCAATTATTCATTTTGTCATTCGCAGTGCTTCTCCATGTCACGTTTATGTTAATTTAAATCAAACTCTTCCACTCAATTCATTTCATTTGCATTTATTTGCACACTTTAAATTATTTGTGTTGATCCCTAAAAATTGTAAATACATTTCCATTTTTTCGTATCATGAGGGAAATGTGATACCTATGGATGTAAAACTAGATACCAAAGTTCATATTTGTATCAAATAATGATTACCCTCTATTTTAATTTTTATATCATACATTCTGTAACAAAGGATATGATGACATTTTATTATTCACCTATTTATTTATTCCCGCTAGTCTAATACAATTCAAATAGCTAAGTTCTAAGCTATAACAGAATGATAGGTAAATGAGGCTTTTTGTTTTTGTGACTGCCTCATCCCACGGTATTCGGTCTACGAATGCTCCGTTTGTTTCTATCACTTTGCACTCGTATTCGAAGTTCACTCTTCGTCTTTCGTTTCGTTGTTCTCTATGCCTTGCTTCATTTTCTGATTCTCCTTGATATTCATCTTCATACCCGCGTAGGGTAGGGTACAATAAGTCGGATGCTTGTGGCTTCAATTTAAAAATTTTATCTATTTCGATATTGTCGCGTGCCATTATCGCCATTTTGAGTGTTGAAAAACATTAAATCAATTCTATTGGGGGTGTTGCGCCGGTCTTCCAGAACGGGTTTACTCCTAATGGAGTTTTCACTGACTGCGCCATGTCAAGTAAAGGGTTTGAATTAGCTAATTGGCGTAATGTATGTGGATTTAGTGATTGTCGGATAGGGTTAGTCCAAAGCAGTTGGTCGGAGGAATCTGTATTATCAATGTTTATTTGTGTTTGAATATGTTTATCCTTCTCCAAGAAAGTCCTTTTAAGAGGAACTTGAGTATTAAAACTGTTGTACGCAATAGTGTTTATTGAGCCACAAGGCGATTGAATCATATAGGTTACATTCTCGTCTATGCTTCTCTGGGGTGTTAACAAAAGTTTAATTTCAAACTAACAGGTTGCATGAAATGAGCAGTTAGCGCCCATTGGTTTAGCTATTTGCCGATACAGCAGATAGATAACATAAAAACATAAACATGATAAGTTCTTGGTTACTGATGCAGGTCTGTATTGATTCCTGTATCTCAAAAATAATAATAAAAAAATTAATAATAAAAATAATAAAATTAAAAAAAAATCATAAATAATGATAATAATAATAATAGTAATAATAATAATAATAATATTAATAATAATAATAGAAGTAATAATAACAAGAATAATAAACAATAATAATAATACTAATAATAATAATAATAATAATAATAATAATAATAATAATAATAATAATAATAACAATAATAATAATAATAATAATAATAATAATAATAATAATAATAATAATAATAATAATAATAATAATAATAATAATAATAATAATAATAATAATAATAATAATAATAGTAATAATAATAATAATAATAATAATAATAATAATAATAATAATAATAATAATAATACGAATAATAAGAATAATATTCATAATAGTAATAAAAATGAAAAAAAGAACAACACAAAACAATAGTAATCATACTAATAATAATAAAATTAAGTATAATAATAAAAACAATAATAATAATAGTATTCAATAATGAAAATATAGACAAAGATATCAAAAAAAAATTAAAAATATTTAGAAACATAATACTAATAATAATGATAATATTGATGAAAATAATCATATAAAAATAATAGTAATAATGATAATAACATTAAAAAAATAATAATAAAAATAATAATAATAAAAACTCTTAAATAAGCTAATTGGGGTAATGTTTGTGGATTTAGTGATTGTCGGATAGGATTAGTCCAAAGCAGTTGGTCGGAGGAATCTGTATTATCAATGTTTATTTGTGTTTGAATATGTTTATCCTTCTCCAAGAAAGTCCTTTTAAGAGGAACTTGAGTAGTAAAACTGTTGTACGCAATAGTGTTTGTTGAGCCACAAGGCGATTGAATCATATAGGTTCCATTCTCGTCTATGCTTCTCTGGGGTGTTAATAAAAGTTTCATTTCAAACTAACAGGTTGCATGAAATGAGCAGTTAGCGCCCATTGGTTTAGCTATTTGCCGATACAGCAGATAGATAACATAAAAACATAAACATGATAAGTTCTTGGTTACTGATGCAGGTCTGTATTGATTCCTGTATCTCAAAAATAATAATAAAAAAATTAATAAAAAAAATAATAAAATTAAAAAAAATCATAAATAATGATAATAATAATAATAGTAATAATAATAATAATAATATTAATAATAATAATAGAAGTAATAATAACAGGAAAAATAAACAATAATAAAAATAATAATATTAATAATAATAATAATAATAATAATAATAAAAATAATAATAATAATAATAATAATAATAATAATAATAATAATAATAATAATAATAATAATAATAATGATAATAATAATAATAACAATAATAATAATAATAATAATAATAATAATAATAATAATAATAATAATAATAGTAATAATAATAATAATAATAATAATAATAATAATAATAATAATAATAATAATAATAATAATAATAATAATAATAATAATAATAATAATAATAATAATAATAATAATAGTAATAATAATAATAATAATAATAATAATAATAATAATAATAATAATAATAATAATAATAATAATAATAATAATACGAATAATAAGAATAATATTCATAATAGTAATAAAAATGAAAAAAAGAACAACACAAAACAATAGTAATCATACTAATAATAATAAAATTAAGTATAATAATAAAAACAATAATAATAATAGTATTCAATAATGAAAATATAGACAAAGATATCAAAAAAAAAATTAAAAATATTTAGAAACATAATACTAATAATAATGATAATATTGATGAAAATAATCATATAAAAATAATAGTAATAATGATAATAACATTAAAAAAATAATAATAAAAATAATAAAAATAAAAACTCTTAAATAAGCTAATTGGGGTAATGTTTGTGGATTTAGTGATTGTCGGATAGGATTAGTCCAAAGCAGTTGGTCGGAGGAATCTGTATTATCAATGTTTATTTGTGTTTGAATATGTTTATCCTTCTCCAAGAAAGTCCTTTTAAGAGGAACTTGAGTATTAAAACTGTTGTACGCAATAGTGTTTGTTGAGCCACAAGGCGATTGAATCATATAGGTTCCATTCTCGTCTATGCTTCTCTGGGGTGTTAATAAAAGTTTAATTTCAAACTAACAGGTTGCATGAAATGAGCAGTTAGCGCCCATTGGTTTAGCTATTTGCCGATACAGCAGATAGATAACATAAAAACATAAACATGATAAGTTCTTGGTTACTGATGCAGGTCTGTATTGATTCCTGTATCTCAAAAATAATAATAAAAAAATTAATAAAAAAAATAATAAAATTAAAAAAAATCATAAATAATGATAATAATAATAATAGTAATAATAATAATAATAATATTAATAATAATAATAGAAGTAATAATAACAGGAAAAATAAACAATAATAAAAATAATAATATTAATAATAATAATAATAATAATAAAAATAATAATAATAATAATAATAATAATAATAATAATAATAATAATGATAATAGTAATAATAACAATAATAATAATAATAATAATAATAATAATAATAATAATAATAATAATAATAATAATAATAATAAAAAAAAAATAATAATAATAGTAATAATAATAATAATAATAATAATAATAATAATAATAATAATAATAATAATAATAATATTAATACGAATAATAAGAATAATATTCATAATAGTAATAAAAATGAAAAAAAGAACAACACAAAACAATAGTAATCATACTAATAATAATAAAAATAAGTATCATAATAAAAACAATAATAATAATAGTATTCAATAATGAAAATATAGACAAAGATATCAAAAAAAATTAAAAATATTTAGAAACATAATACTAATAATAATGATAATATTGATGAAAATAATCATATAAAAATAATAGTAATAATGATAATAACATTAAAAAAATAATAATAAAAATAATAATAATAAAAACTCTTAAAAAAAATAAAAATAAAATTAGTTAAAATAATTATAGTAATAATAATAATAAAATTAATAATAATAATAATAAAAATAATAATAATAATAATAAAAAACAATAATAATAATAATAATAATAATAATAAAAATAATAATAATAATAATAATAATAATGATAATAGCAATAATAATAATAATAATAATAATAATAATAATAATAATAATAATAATAGCTGTGGTGGATGAGTCCATTTGCAACCAAGTATACCACCTACTAATATAAACACTGTTAAACTATATTGCATATATATATATATATATATATATATATCATATATGTTCCAACTGGAAAAAAAACTCATGTTGATTTATGTTAAGTTTACCTTTTCACTTATAGGTGATAACAGGATTGTAAGTTTGAGTGACAGCTTTGTTCATAACAGTTGTTAAGTGCTAACTGGTACCACGTCTTAGTCGCGAAGTGCGAAAGAGCTGAAACGCAGTTTTGCCTTAGGCAAAATCTCGTAAAGTCAGTCAATTCAGACTTATTGCTTGCTCTTTTTGTATCCACAGTTAAAGCATACAACATGGCGCAGACAACATTGGCTCGCTCTTCACTTGAAGTAAACTTCTTTTGGGACAAGGGCCACCAAACAGAAC
>NW_027453177.1:0-19941 GCF_964194025.1 Convolutriloba macropyga | reverse complement strand
TCTATTTTGCCGACTTCCCTTATCTACACTGTTCCAAGACCAGAGGCTTTTCACCTTGGGGACCTGATGCGGTAATCGGTACGATTCACTCTCCTGACATCTGCTAAGCCAAACTTTTATGTGCCACCAGGAACAATTGGGACACAGCAAATGCTGCTGTGCTCTTGCACGCTTCGAGCCTTATCTCTGATTGAATCAATTCCAAGGACTCTACAACGTGTTATAAAGAAAAGATAACTCTTCCCCAAGGTCCCAATGACAAAGTTCGACCTCAATGACGTTGCCGTCTCAATGCCAGGAGAGTAAGTTCGGGAATTTTAACCCGATGCTCTTTCGAGACTCAGCAGTTTTCAAGAAACCACTATTCAAGACTTTGGCATTAGCCTGTCTTTTAGAATCGACTAACTCATGTGCAAACGCTGTTCACATGAAAGCCTTTCCCGCTTCAGTCCTCAAAGTTCTCATTTGAGTACTTGCTACTTCCACCAAGATCTGCTCCATTGATCGCTTCGCGCATACACTTGCGTGCATACTTTAGCGCAATCAATGTGTCCTCCTACACATGAATATCATTTTTGAGCTGGTGAGGCTCTTTTTCTCTAATCTAACTTGCGTTAGATATTGATATTCATGGTTGGGTATAGGCCACGAGCTCTAGTGCCATCCATTTTCAGGGCTGATTGATTCGGCAGGTGAGTTGTTACACACTCCTTAGCGGATTTCAACTTCCATGACCACCGTCCTGCTGTCAGTATCAATCAACACCTTTTGTGGTGACTCATGAGCAAGTAGTTAGGCGCCTTAACCCAACTTTTGGTTCATCCCACATCGCCGGTTCTGCTTACCAAAAGCGGCCCACAAAAAGCTTGCATTCATAGTCCAAGTGCAATTAAGTCACAAGGACATCTCACCGATTTATAGTTTGAGAATAGGTGAAGGAAAAATTTTCCCCCATTCCTCTAATCATTCGCTTTAACCGATGAAATTGCTTTGCGAAGATTTTTCAATCTTGCTCAAGCTTTTGCTATCCTGAGGGAAACTTCGGAGGAAACCAGCTACTAGATGGTTCGATTAGTCTTTCGCCCCTATGCTCAGGTCAGACGATCGATTTGCACGTCAGAACCGCTTCGGGCTTCCACCATGGTTTCCCGTGGCTTCGCCCTGCCCAAGCATAGATCACCATCTTTCGGGTCGTGTGCTACTTGCTCTGGATCAGTCATGCAATAAGAGCAAAACCGTCCGTGGTTGCGGGACACCGAATCGGCGCCCTCACCACACAAAGTAGTGCAATTCATAAAAATTACACTGTTCACTTTCATTTCGCGTGTGCGCTTTCAATGAGCGACAACACTTGCAAGCAACTCACACTCCTTGGTCCGTGTTTCAAGACGGGCTGTAGAGAGCATTGAATAGGAAGTTGAGGTCAGACAGGCAATCAAGATCAATTTATCTCATTTTGTTTAGAATCAACAAGAAGAATTCCGAGGAAAACTTCTGCTCGATTCATTAACAAGATTTGCCAAAAGACGACAACTACACTACTCGGTAGCCGAGAATATAATATCAAGGCATTGAGTATGGTAACGCTCACTCCAGTTCCCCTTCAACAGTTTCACGTACTTTTCACTCTCTCTTCAGAGTGCTTTTCAACTTTCCCTCACGGTACTTGTTTACTATCGGTCTCGCTTTATAATTAGCTTTTGGAGAGACATATCTCCAGCTTCGAGTTGCACTTTCAAACAACTCTACTCATAGGAATGAGCCATTATGACTGGTATCGAAAATGACCTTTACAGGATTTTCACCTTCTTTGATGCTACTTTCCAGTAGACATCAGGACAAATTCACCAGTCTAGCATCAAACCATACCGGACACCGAGAAATGTTGCCATTTCTCTTCCCGATGAGCTTTTCCCTGTTCATTCGCCATTACTAAGGGATTCTCAGTTGATTTCTTTTCCTCCCCTTACTGATATGCTTAAGTTAAGGGGGTTCTCTCGCCCAATTCAGGTTATGTAGTTGATTGTCTCTTAATTGGTTCACTGACCAATATGAGACAGAAACCGATTCAGCAGTTTTGTTCGCTACTACTATCAAACACAGGTCGAAGTTTCCATTCAGTCATTAATTCCAACTTTCAAATGTTGTTGTTTCAGCTTTCGCTTACTAGAAGCAACATAATACTCGCTGCAATACAGACCTCGGGAAACCCTCACCGTGAATAAGGTTCACTCACATATTTCACTACATTTTGCGTGGGATTGGAGATGAGGCTACTCGTTCTTGCTCAGTACTAGGCTGAAAATTAACGAAACTTCGTTACAAACGTTCACATGTTGATGTTTCCGCTTTCGCGTACTCGAAACAACATAATACTAGTCTTTGTAATTTAGTTTCATAATTTCAACTGTTCTCATGCAGAATTTTTGCTCATTCTTATCCCAAATTTTGACCTGGCTACTAGTTACACTCCTTGTACTTATTGCAAAATGACCACAAATTTCAACAGCTTTCACATGTTGCTGTTTCGGCTTTCGCTTACTACAGTCAACATAATACTCGTTGCAAAATAAGTGCTCGGCATCTGCAATTTTCCAAAGACGAAGTTTCGCCAGTTCAATTTTCGCTCGCCAATTATGGCTACTAATTCACACGGTACTGAGCTCAACAACATTAAATTTGTTCAGCAAGACTTTCACATGTTGATGTTTTGGCTTTCGCCTACTAGAAGCAACATAATACTCGTCTTGTTAGCTCATTCAATGAGAATAGCTTTTCCCGTTGAGAATTTTTGCCTTCAATTGGCGTTGTAGTGAGTTTGGCTACTCAGATCACCAAATACTTGTGACAATTCGAACCAGAAATGTTTTCAATTTTCACATGCTGATGTTTCGGATTCAACCTACTAGAAGCAGCATAATACTTGTATTCAACAATTTCTGTATCAAATCCCAGTTTTCTCTGGTGCATCTTTGCCAAACTATTCCAAACTGCCTGAGTCTGAATACCAATTACAGGTACTAGTAAATGCACGTTACTAAGGACTATATAGTTCTAGGTTACTGTACACAACGACGTTCACATGTTGATGTTTCAGCTGCCGCTTACTAGAAACAACATAATACTTATCGTGCATACCTTTCCATAACTTGTCCTTTTCAGATGCATTAGTTTCCCTTTGTCTTGGCTTCTACAGTCAGACTGGCTACTAGTAACAGCACAGTACTAATCACATATCGTTCTACAGTTTGCAGACAACTTTCACATGTTGATGTTTCAGCTTTCGCCTACTAGAAACAACATAATACTCGCTGTATACATTTGTAGTTCTCTATGTAACTTTCATGTGAAGAAGTTTCGCCAGTCTTTTTGACTGTCTCAAATCTGAGTCATGCTTAGGCTACTAGTTGCTTCATAGTACTTATCGCCTCGAGATCATTGAACAAAACTTGATTTTCACATGTTGCTGTTTCAGCTTCCGCTTACTAGAAACAACATAATACTAGTCTCATTAAGTTCCGTCTCTTTGCAATTTTCTTATGAAGAAAATTCGCCATCACAATGACTCCAGCAGTTCTTGATCAAGGAATGCAATCATTGATCAGAATGCTATTATTTGAATCGGTTCTGCTTTAAGTGTTCCAATTTTATTGGAAGCACCAACAATAGAACATCAATGTGTTCAATCGAGAGTTATATAACCCTGAATCGGACGCAGTCAACAGCCGAAGCCGAGACCGCCTTTTGCGTTAGAGAGGTCGGTAAACAAATCTTGCGATTCATACCGAATTAACACATATAGCTGTGCTCCTCTTCGTAAAGCGAGCCAAGTGATCCCCTGTTGAAGGATGTATTTGGACCAATCTAGTAGCATTTGGTTTCCAACAAGCTCTCCCAAGTTAGCTTACTTATTGGGCTTTTCAACCAATTCGGTTGGCTACAAGCATCATCAAAGTACTAGCCACAGTTTGATCGCAAAATTCTACGACTTTCACATGTTGATGTTTCGGCTTGCGCTTAGCCTACTATAAGCAACATAATACTAGTCATATCATAGAGCGTGATCAGCTTGTGACGTTCTCATGATGAAGTTTCACCAACAGTGTCTCACTTCGAGCTTAAATCCAGCTACTAGTAACTACACAGTACTGACTGCAACGATAACTTTTATCTATACCTTTCACATGCTGCGCTTTCGGCCAGGGCCTACTAACGTCAACATAATACTCGATATAAACTTTTGTTCATGATGCAGCTTCCCCATGCAGAAGTTTCGCCTTCAAATGCTCTCTTGGCCATATGACGTAAGAAAAGGTTACTAGTAACATCACAGTACTAGCCACAGTTTGATTGCAAAATTCTACGACTTTCACATGTTGATGTTTCGGCTTGCGCTTAGCCTACTAGAAGCAACATAATACTAGTCATATCATAGAGCGTGATCAGCTTGTGACGTTCTCATGATGAAGTTTCACCAACAGTGTCTCATTTCGAGCTTAAATCCAGCTACTAGTAACTACACAGTACTGACTGCAACGCTAACTTTTATCTATACCTTTCACATGCTGCGCTTTCGGCCAGGGCCTACTAACGTCAACATAATACTCGATATAAACTTTTGTTCATGATGCAGCTTCCCCATGCAGAAGTTTCGCCTTCAAATGCTCTCTTGGCCATATGACGTAACACAAGGTTACTAGTAACATCACAGTACTAGCCACAATTTGATCGCAAAATTCTACGACTTTCACATGTTGATGTTTCGGCTTGCGCTTAGCCTACTATAAGCAACATAATACTAGTCATATCATAGAGCGTGATCAGCTTGTGACGTTCTCATGATGAAGTTTCACCAACAGTGTCTCACTTCGAGCTTAAATCCAGCTACTAGTAACTACACAGTACTGACTGCAACGATAACTTTTATCTATACCTTTCACATGCTGCGCTTTCGGCCAGGGCCTACTAACGTCAACATAATACTCGATATAAACTTTTGTTCATGATGCAGCTTCCCCATGCAGAAGTTTCGCCTTCAAATGCTCTCTTGGCCATATGACGTAAGAAAAGGTTACTAGTAACATCACAGTACTAGCCACAGTTTGATTGCAAAATTCTACGACTTTCACATGTTGATGTTTCGGCTTGCGCTTAGCCTACTAGAAGCAACATAATACTAGTCATATCATAGAGCGTGATCAGCTTGTGACGTTCTCATGATGAAGTTTCACCAACAGTGTCTCATTTCGAGCTTAAATCCAGCTACTAGTAACTACACAGTACTGACTGCAACGCTAACTTTTATCTATACCTTTCACATGCTGCGCTTTCGGCCAGGGCCTACTAACGTCAACATAATACTCGATATAAACTTTTGTTCATGATGCAGCTTCCCCATGCAGAAGTTTCGCCTTCAAATGCTCTCTTGGCCATATGACGTAACACAAGGTTACTAGTAACATCACAGTACTAGCCACAATTTGATCGCAAAATTCTACGACTTTCACATGTTGATGTTTCGGCTTGCGCTTAGCCTACTAGAAGCAACATAATACTAGTCATATCATGGAGCGTGATCAGCTTGTGACGTTCTCATGATGAAGTTTCACCAACAGTGTCTCATTTCGAGCTTAAATCCAGCTACTAGTAACTACACAGTACTGACTGCAACGATAACTTTTATCTATACCTTTCACATGCTGCGCTTTCGGCCAGGGCCTACTAATGTCAACATAATACTCGATATAAACTTTTGTTCATGATGCAGCTTCCCCATGCAGAAGTTTCGCCTTCAAATGCTCTCTTGGCCATATGACGTAACACAAGGTTACTAGTAACATCACAGTACTAGCCACAATTTGATCGCAAAATTCTACGACTTTCACATGTTGATGTTTCGGCTTGCGCTTAGCCTACTAGAAGCAACATAATACTAGTCATATCATAGAGCTTGATCAGCTTGTGACATTCTCATGATGAAGTTTCACCAACAGTGTCTCATTTTGAGCTTAAATCCAGCTACTAGTAACTACACAGTACTGACTGCAACAATAACTTTTATCTATACCTTTCACATGCTGCGTTTTCGGCCAAGGCCTACTAACGTCAACATAATACTCGATATAAAATTTTGATCATGATGCAGCTTTCCCATGCAGAAGTTTCGCCTTCAAATGCTCTCTTGGCCATATGACGGAACACCAGGTTACTAGTAACATCACAGTACTAGCCACAGTTTGATTGCAAAATTCTACGACTTTCACATGTTGATGTTTCGGCTTGCGCTTAGCCTACTAGAAGCAACATAATACTAGTCATATCATAGAGCGTGATCAGCTTGTGACGTTCTCATGATGAAGTTTCACCAATAGTGTTTCATTCGAATTGGTTCTGCTTTAAGCTCTCCAATTGTTTTGGATGAACCAGTTTTGCCCTTCGAAGCCACTTTTGTGAGCTTTTGTGGGTCTTTACCAAGAGGATATACCTCAAGGCCTCTTTCAATTCCTTTAAGTTCTTTCAACTCCTTTACAGTTTCTAGGTTCACATAGCTGCAAACCTTATTTCTAGTTTTAAGTCTGGCCAACTTGGGGAGAGTTGGTGCAGACCGTGACCAATTCTAGTAGGATGCCACAACAAGAATGTGATCAACTTAGCTTGTCGATGAACCTGCCCCACATTCAAACAACTCTATCGCCTTTTCCTCGTATAGTTATATGCGAGGGCCTCTCATAGAGAGCGCTGTTAGCAACCTTTTCCACATAGACGATAAAGTTGTGAGTGTTTTGCACATGGCTGTTGTCATCACCACGTGACGAGTCAACTCAGCTTGACTCTCTACACTCCGACAAGCTTTGCACATACGCCTTTAGTTCAGTATGTGTCTTTAATCTGACTCCGGTGCCTCAAGCCGGAAAAATTGTCAGATTATGATCATTATCGGTTAGTCATCCCGATGCAAGATCGTATCGTACTGTCTTTGTCTACCTCCAGATTCCGAAGAACAGGAGGAGACTCTCCCAGACCTACATATCTGGGAGAATGTTCAGAGGGCGAGAAGCTGTGGATTACTCTCCCCTAAGAACTGACTAAACTTTACCCTCGTCCAAGGTAAGTTTATTTTAGCTAGCCTTCTATGTAAAGGATCTGAGGCTAAGCTGTGTTTTTTCGAGCCTTTGGCTCGGAGCAAGTTCAGTGGGCGCCCCGAGTAGCTCAACTCTTTCCCACTGAACAGCGCAACGCTCTGTCACTCGCTGGGATTTTTGCGTGTCGGTTCTAACCACGCGACTTGTGGACCTTTTTAGGCCTTTCTCATTCACAAGTCTATAGCTGGGCTTCTATAACCCAGCTTCTGAGATCTAGATAGCTGCAGTTCTGCTAGGCTGCTTTTGCTAACTAGTCTCCCTTTAAGCAGTCCCTTGCCATGACTGCTGAACTATGTATCCACACAAGTAGTTTTTGAGCTCGATACATAATTCGAGATTGGTTGCCAAGCAATCTCTAGCGACAGAGCGTCATGCGCACTACAGACATGGCCTCTACCAGCAGCCATGCCCGAAGGAATCAATCACTGATCCTTCCGCAGGTTCCCCTACGGAAACCTTGTTACGACTTTTACTTCCTCTAGACAATTAAGCTCGATCCGCTTCATCCCGTTGCCGGAGACCGAAGTCCCAACAGTAGGAATTTGCAATTCTTGCTTAACTATCCAATCAGTAGTAGCGACGGGCGGTGTGTACAAAGGGCAGGGACGTAATCCCTATGAGTTGTTGACTCATAAGTACCAGGAATTCCTGGTTCACGTCTGCAAGTTACAACAGACGATCCCCTTGAAGCGCTGTACTTTTCTCTGATTGCCCAGTCCATTTCGGACCAAGGGCTGAGTACTCAATCTAAAAGTACACAGTGTAGCGCGCGTGCAGTCCAGAACATCTAAGGGCATCACAGACCTGTTATAGCCTCACTTCATCTGCGGTATTTAATTCCGCATAGTTCCTCTAAGAAGTGTTTGAATTCACATATAGTGAATTTCATTATTTAGATGGAGAAGATCTCGTTCGTTATCGGAATTAACCAGACAGATCACTCCACTAACTAAGAACGGCCATGCACCACCGCCCATATAATCATGAAAGATATTCAATCTGTCAATCCTTAAGATGTCTGGACCGGGTGAGTTTTCCCGTGTTGAGTCAAATTAAGCCGCAGGCTCCACTCCTGGTGGTGCCCTTCCGTCAATTCCTTTAAGTTTCGATTTTGCAACCATACTTCCCCCGGAACCAATAAACTTTGGTTTCCCGGTTAATCTCTTGCCAAGTCAAGATCGACTTTGACAAATTGTAGGTTGGTATAGTTTATGGTCAGAATTACGAGGGTATCTAATCCTCTTCAATACTCTGACTTTCGTTCTTGATTAATGAAAACATTCTTGGCAAATGCTTTCGCAGTAGTTTGTCTTGCCACGATCCAAGAATTTCACCTCTAACGTAGCAATACAAATGCCCCCGTCTGTTCCTTTCAATCATTACCGCACTCAGCCAACCGGCATCAATCGAGTAGCGGGTCATTCTCCATTATTCCATGCTTTATTATTCGATCCCAAAGGATGCTTTGAACACTCTAATTTTCTCAGGGTGAAAACACCGTTTCCACAGTTCGTCACATTTAAGTGCAAACTATTTCTTCGATGCGAAGGATGAGCGGAACGAGTCAACAGATTTAACTGAAGACCATGTTGCCGTTCTACTCAAACAGATCCAACTATGAGCTTTTTAAACGCAGCAACTATTGCATACGCTTGTAGAGGCTGGTATTACCGCGGCTGCTGGCACCAGACTTGCCCTCTACTCGTTCATCAATGGAGCTTTTAAGTCCATTCCATTCTGATTACAAACCATAAAGGTTCATATCATTATTTCTAGTCACTACCTCCTCGTGCGGAGAGTGGGTAATTTGCGTGCCTGCTGCCTTCCTTGGATGTGGTAGCCGTTTCTAAGGCTCCCTCTCCGGAATCGAACCCTGATTCCCCGTTACCCGTCACAACCATGGTAGTCCGTTACACTACCATCATAGGTTGATAGGTCAGAAATTCGGAAGTTCCGTCCCCAAGCCGAAGCTATCTGGGATCTTTCAGTTACTAGGACTCATCACGGGATGTGTCTGTACTTAGCAAATCACCCGGTGTAGTCTTGTAAAAGTCTCCGACAGTGTCGGACAATCAGCATGCATTAGCTGCAGGGTTACCGCAGTTATTCATTTAGCTTGCAAATCAACTAATAGATAGTAACTGATTTAATGAGCCATTCGCGGTTCCACTTTTTCAAGCTTCGCTTGCACATGCATGGCTTAGTCTTTCAGACAAGCATATGGCAACTGACAGGATCAATCAGTTTAATTGTACTTTGAACAATCTTTCGATTTGTTCGAATTTAGAAAGACATAGCCTTGCGGCCTCGTCAATCTTGCTTTGAGCTTTTTCAATCACGAAGAGTTTCAATGCATGCTTTGGCATGGCTACTAGTTACTACACAGTACTCTACACACTTAGAGTTACCCACGATTACACATTTCACATGCTGATGTTTCGGCTCGCGCGTACTAGAAACAGCATAATACTATGTGTACTGGTAGATAGCGCTCTGTGAGCATTTCCCATGAGCAGGTTTTGCCCTCCAAATCTCTGTTCTACTGTTACCAATACCGGCTAACAACTGTATCATACTAGGGAGAATTGACTCATGATTTAAAAACCAGATGTTCACATGTCGATGTTTCGGCTCTCGCCTACTAGAAACAACATAATACTAGTCTGTTAAAAATCTCAATCACGCCGCCTCTTCAGATACAGAAGTTTTACCTTTTATTGGTTAGAGAACAGCTTTCCAGCTGTCGACATGGTTACTAGTAACAACACCGTACTCAACACAAAAACTTTTCAACTTCACAACTTTCACATGCTGATGTTTCTGCTTTCGCATACTAGAAACAGCATAATACTTATTGTTTTGTCAAGTAATTTGTGTGTCTTTCCCATGTGAAGTTTCACCGGTCAACAATGTTTCCCTGACCAATTACGGCTACTAGTAGCTGTATAATACTAGGGAAAATGATTGAGGATTTAATATCAGATTTTCACATGTTGATGTTTCGGCTTTCGCCTACTAGAAACAACATAATACTAGTCTGCTAAGAAATCTCGCTCAAATTGCCTTTTCACATACAGAAGTTTCACCTTCTATTGGTTAGAGAACAGTTCTCAGCTGTCGACATGGTTACTAGTAACAACATCGTACTCAACACAAAAATTCTTCAACTTCACAACTTTCACATGCTGATGTTTCTGCTTTCGCGTACTAGAAACAGCATAATACTTATTGCTTTGTCAAGAAGTGTGTGTGTCTTTCCCATGCGAAAGTTTCACCGGTCAGCAATAATTGCCGTGTCCAATTAAGGTTACTCATAGCTGTATAATACTAGGGAAAATGATTGAGGATTTAATATCAGATTTTCACATGTTGATGTTTCGGCTTTCGCCTACTAGAAACAACATAATACTAGTCTGCTAATAAATCTCGCTCAAATTGCCTTTTCACATACAGAAGTTTCACCTCTTCTTGGTCACTGTACAGATGATGCTGTCTGTTCTTTATTTGGTTCTGCTTATTATAAGGAGGGGCATCACTCCTTCCTCCTTGGTTTGCATGCATTAAGCCTGCTTTGTGAAAAGCGTATCTTTCTAGCTTTTCTTCGCCTTACTCGAGTAGGACGATACAATCCAGACATTAGTCAGTCTTGGTGTAAAGTCACTGAGTATTATTCGGTTCTGCTTTATTCAGCAATATGCTGTATAATTGTTGTAATTTGCGAACATATTTGTTCTCAGTTCCGAACTACTAGCGACGACAGATTACCAGCGGTCATGAGCCATCAAGGTAGTTCTTTGGTGCATCAAGTAGAGAGGTGCCATCAAACAACACTTCCCTAATAATGCTACACACATAGAATTTGCTACAGTGCAGCTTTTTACTTTGCAAAATTTGCGCACAAATTTTGCATAGAATAAATGTTTTATCAAGATTTTTAGATCCCCTCCCTTGAGAGAACGTTACTCCTTTAAGTGAACACCCCGCGGCGTCCTGTTGTTATTGCTTATAACCATTTCGCAAGCCGGAGGCATAATGCACTACGCAAGCCGCTACTTTGGCACAGAGGCACCTAGTTTTACACCCGGGACTTCAGGTGGCCCAGTTTTACACCCAGTACAGCGGTGCCAGTTGGTAACCCGGTGGATCCTCGGAGACCAGACATGATCATAGATCAAACCCGATGTATGCTACTCCTGAACGTATAGTATCTCCACTGTGCAATGAAATTATCGTTCGTTTCGGGCCTTCCTATACGTTCAGCAGACAATCGCTAGGAATTCACCTCGTGACCCGTGGTGACCACACTGGATTTCAAGTTTATTGATTTGGACAGACCTGTCATTTATTTTGCTTTTCAGCTTCAGTTCTGCTCGATCTAGCTTGCCTAAGGCTTGATCTCGCTTTGCTCACCCCTGTAGGAGCCTCTACTAGTACCACTCGGAGTAATGGGGAATCCACCAGACCTAATCGATGAATGCCATCAAACAACAAACATCATACCCGGCTTCATCAGGCATATTTTATTACTTCCGAGAGGTACTTTAGTATCAGATCTTTCTCCATGCCTCTTATGAGGACCCGTCAGACCTTTCGGTTTATCGTTTAGCTTCAGTCCTGCTCGATCTAGCTTTCCCAAGGCTCGATCTAGCTCTATTCGCCCCACTAGAGGGCTCTCTAAGACCCCTCGGTCTTAGTGTTAGCTCCGGTACTGCTCGGTCGTGCTTGCTGAAGGCCCGACCCAGCTTTAGTTAGATTCTCGTACTTTCTCTTGGCCTCTCTAGGAGGACCAGACAGACCTCTCGGTCTATCGTTTAGCTTCAGTCCTGCTCGATCTAGCTTGCCCAAGGCTTGATCAAGCTCTATTCGCCCCGCTAGAGGGCTCTCTAAGACCCCTCGGTCTTAGTGTTATCTTCTGTAATGCCTAACCAAGCTTACTACAGGCCTTGGTCAGGTCTTTATCGGTCACCGATTAGTAACAGACCAATCATAGGGCCTTCCACCCTATCCGGGTTGAGGTCTTTAGTCCAGCCATATTTTGACAAGACACCTCTCCCTAATAATGCCCCACACATAGAATTACTGTCCATGCAGTATTTAACTTGTGTTTTTTTCTAAAATTTGATTTTCACTTTTTGGAGGTTCATTTGCTCCTCTGACACTCTTTCAGCTTCAATCTTACTCGATCTAGCTTTCCCAAGGCTCGATCTAGCTCTATTCGCCCCACTAGAGGGCTCTCTAAGACACTTCGGTCTTAGTGTTAGCTCCGGTCTTGCTCAATCGTGCTTGCTGAAGGCGCGATCAAGCTTTAGTTAGCTTCTCGTACTTCCTCTTGGCCTCTCTAGGAGGACCAGACAGACCTCTCGGTCTATCGTTTAGCTTCAGTCCTGCTCGATCTAGCTTTCCCAAGGCTCGATCTAGCTCTATTCGCCCTGCTAGAGGGCTCTCTAAGACCCCTCGGTCTTAGTGTTAGCTCCGGTACAGCTCGGTCGTGCTTGCTGAAGGCCCGATCAAGCTTTAGTTAGATTCTCGTACTTTCTCTTGGCCTCTATAGGAGGACCAGACAGACCTCTCGGTCTATCGTTTAGCTTCAGTCCTGCTTGATCTAGCTTTCCCAAGGCTCGATCTAGCTCTATTCGCCCTGCTAGAGGGCTCTCTAAGACCCCTCGGTCTTAGTGTTAGCTCCGGTACAGCTCGGTCGTGCTTGCTGAAGGCCCGATCAAGCTTTAGTTAGCTTCTCGTACTTTCTCTTGGCCTCTCTAGGAGGACCAGACAGACCTCTCGGTCTATCGTTTAGCTTCAGTCCTGCTCGATCTAGCTTT
Source organism: Convolutriloba macropyga (assembly GCF_964194025.1). Lineage (NCBI taxonomy): Eukaryota > Metazoa > Xenacoelomorpha > Acoela > Convolutidae > Convolutriloba > Convolutriloba macropyga. Next base: position 6,980 of record NW_027453177.1, on the reverse strand, counting down.
CCCAAGGCTCGATCTAGATCTATTCGCCCTGCTAGAGGGCTCTCTAAGACCCCTCGGTCTTAGTGTTAGCTCCGGTACAGCTCGGTCGTGCTTGCTGAAGGCCTGATCAAGCTTTAGTTAGCTTCTCGTACTTTCTCTTGGCCTCTCTAGGAGGACCAGACAGACCTTTCGGTCTCTTGCTTAGCTTCAGTCCTGCTCGATCTAGCTTTCCCAAGGCTCGATCTAGCTCTATTCGCCCCGCTAGAGGGCTCTCTAAGACCCCTCGGTCTTAGTGTTAACTCCTGTAATGCCTAACCAAGCTTACTACAGGCCTTGGTCAGGTCTTTATCGGTCACCGATTAGTAACAGACCGATCATGGGGCCTTCCACCCTATCCGGGTTGAGGTCTTTAGTCCAGCCATATTTTGACAAGACACCTCCCCCTAATAATGCCCCACACATAGAAATACTGTCCATGCAGTATTTAACTTGTGTTTTTTCTAAAATTTGATTTTCACTTTTTGGAGGTTCATTTGCTCCTCTGACACTCTTTCAGCTTCAATCTTACTCGATCTAGCTTTCCCAAGGCTCGATCTAGCTCTATTCGCCCCACCAGAGGGCTCTCTAAGACACTTCGGTCTTAGTGTTAGCTCCGGTCTTGCTCAATCGTGCTTGCTGAAGGCGCGATCAAGCTTTAGTTAGCTTCTCGTACTTTCTCTTGGCCTCTCTAGGAGGACCAGACAGACCTCTCGGTCTATCGTTTAGCTTCAGTCCTGCTCGATCTAGCTTTCCCAAGGCTCGATCTAGCTCTATTCGCCCCGCTAGAGGGCTCTCTAAGACCCCTCGGTCTTAGTGTTAGCTCCGGTACAGCTCGGTCGTGCTTGCTGAAGGCCCGATCAAGCTTTAGTTGGCTTCTCGTACTTTCTCTTGGCCTCTCTAGGAGGACCAGACAGACCTCTCGGTCTCTTGCTTAGCTTCAGTCCTGCTCGATCTAGCTTGCCCAAGGCTTGATCAAGCTCTATTCGCCCCGCTAGAGGGCTCTCTAAGACCCCTCGGTCTTAGTGTTAGCTCCGGTACAGCTCGGTCGTGCTTGCTGAAGGCCCGATCAAGCTTTAGTTAGCTTCTCGTTTTTTCTCTTGGCCTCTCTAGGAGGACCAGACAGACCTCTCGGTCTATCGTTTAGCTTCAGTCCTGCTCGATCTAGCTTTCCCAAGGCTCGATCTAGCTCTATTCGCCCCGCTAGAGGGCTCTCTAAGACCCCTCGGTCTTAGTGTTAGCTCCGGTACAGCTCGGTCGTGCTTGCTGAAGGCCCGATCAAGCTTTAGTTGGCTTCTCGTACTTTCTCTTGGCCTCTCTAGGAGGACCAGACAGACCTCTCGGTCTATCCTTTAGCTTCAGTCCTGCTCGATCTAGCTTTCCCAAGGCTCGATCTAGCTCTATTCGCCCCGCTAGAGGGCTCTCTAAGACCCCTCGGTCTTAGTGTTATCTCCTGTAATGCCTAACCAAGCTTACTACAGGCCTTGGTCAGGTCTTTATCGGTCACCGATTAGTAACAGACCGATCATAGGGCCTTCCACCCTATCTGGGTTGAGGTCTTTAGTCCAGCCATATTTTGACAAGACACCTCCCCCTAATAATGCCCCACACATAGAATTACTGTTTATGCAGCTTTTCACTTGTGAAATTTTTAATTTTCGCAATTATTATAGAATAAGTGTTTGCGCAGCTTTTCATAGGTCGAGCTCTAGCTAGCTAGCTCAAGCTAGCTAGCTAGCTCAAGCTCAAGCTATCTAGCTCAAGCTCAAGCCAGCTAGCTCAAGCTCAAGCTAGCTAGCTAGCTCAAGCTCAAGCTAGCTAGCTAGCTCAAGCTCAAGCTAGCTAGCTCAAGCTCAAGCTAGCTAGCTCAAGCTCAAGCTAGCTAGCTAGCTCAAGCTCAAGCTCAAGCTAGCTAGCTCAAGCTCAAGCTCAAGCTAGCTAGCTAGCTCAAGCTCAAGCTAGCTAGCTAGCTCAAGCTCAAGCTAGCTAGCTAGCTCAAGCTCAAGCTAGCTAGCTCAAGCTCAAGCTCAAGCTCAAGCTAGCTAGCTAGCTCAAGCTAGCTAGCTAGCTCAAGCTCAAGCTAGCTAGCTAGCTCAAGTTCAAGCTAGCTAGCTAGCTCAAGCTCAAGCTAGCTAGCTAGCTCAAGCTCAAGCTAGCTAGCTCAAGCTCAAGCTAGCTAGCTCAAGCTCAAGCTAGCTAGCTAGCTCAAGCTCAAGCTCAAGCTAGCTAGCTCAAGCTCAAGCTCAAGCTAGCTAGCTAGCTCAAGCTCAAGCTAGCTAGCTAGCTCAAGCTCAAGCTCAAGCTAGCTAGCTAGCTCAAGTTCAAGCTAGCTAGCTAGCTCAAGCTCAAGCTAGCTAGCTCAAGCTCAAGCTAGCTAGCTCAAGCTCAAGCCAGCTAGCTCAAGCTCAAGCTCAAGCTAGCTAGCTAGCTCAAGCACAAGCTAGCTAGCTAGCTCAATCTCAAGCTAGCTAGCTCAAGCTCAAGCTAGCTAGCTCAAGCTCAAGCTAGCTAGCTAGCTCAAGCTCAAGCTCAAGCTAGCTAGCTCAAGCTCAAGCTCAAGCTAGCTAGCTAGCTCAAGCTCAAGCTAGCTAGCTAGCTCAAGCTCAAGCTCAAGCTAGCTAGCTCAAGCTCAAGCTCAAGCTAGCTAGCTAGCTCAAGCTCAAGCTGGCTAGCTAGCTCAAGCTCAAGCTAGCTAGCTAGCTCAAGCTCAAGCTAGCTAGCTCAAGCTCAAGCTCAAGCTCAAGCTAGCTAGCTAGCTCAAGCTAGCTAGCTAGCTCAAGCTCAAGCTAGCTAGCTAGCTCAAGTTCAAGCTAGCTAGCTAGCTCAAGCTCAAGCTAGCTAGCTAGCTCAAGCTCAAGCTAGCTAGCTCAAGCTCAAGCTAGCTAGCTCAAGCTCAAGCTAGCTAGCTAGCTCAAGCTCAAGCTCAAGCTAGCTAGCTCAAGCTCAAGCTCAAGCTAGCTAGCTAGCTCAAGCTCAAGCTAGCTAGCTAGCTCAAGCTCAAGCTAGCTAGCTAGCTCAAGTTCAAGCTAGCTAGCTAGCTCAAGCTCAAGCTAGCTAGCTCAAGCTCAAGCTAGCTAGCTCAAACTCAAGCTAGCTAGCTAGCTCAAGTTCAAGCTAGCTAGCTAGCTCAAGCTCAAGCTAGCTAGCTAGCTCAAGCTCAAGCTAGCTAGCTCAAGCTCAAGCTAGCTAGCTCAAGCTCCAGCTAGCTAGCTAGCTCAAGCTCAAGCTCAAGCTAGCTAGCTCAAGCTCAAGCTCAAGCTAGCTAGCTAGCTCAAGCTCAAGCTAGCTAGCTAGCTCAAGCTCAAGCTAGCTAGCTAGCTCAAGTTCAAGCTAGCTAGCTAGCTCAAGCTCAAGCTAGCTAGCTCAAGCTCAAGCTAGCTAGCTCAAGCTCAAGCCAGCTAGCTCAAGCTCAAGCTCAAGCTAGCTAGCTAGCTCAAGCACAAGCTTGCTAGCTAGCTCAAGCTCAAGCTAGCTAGCTCAAGCTCAAGCTAGCTAGCTCAAGCTCAAGCTAGCTAGCTCAAGCTCAAGCTCAAGCTAGCTAGCTAGCTCAAGCACAAGCTTGCTAGCTAGCTCAAGCTCAAGCTAGCTAGCTCAAGCTCAAGCTAGCTAGCTCAAGCTCAAGCTAGCTAGCTAGCTCAAGCTCAAGCTCAAGCTAGCTAGCTCAAGCTCAAGCTCAAGCTAGCTAGCTGGCTCAAGCTCAAGCTAGCTAGCTAGCTCAAGCTCAAGCTAGCTAGCTAGCTCAAGCTCAAGCTAGCTAGCTCAAGCTCAAGCTCAAGCTAGCTAGCTAGCTCAAGCTAGCTAGCTAGCTCAAGCTCAAGCTAGCTAGCTAGCTCAAGTTCAAGCTAGCTAGCTAGCTCAAGCTCAAGCTAGCTAGCTAGCTCAAGCTCAAGCTAGCTAGCTCAAGCTCAAGCTAGCTAGCTCAAGCTCAAGCTAGCTAGCTAGCTCAAGCTCAAGCTCAAGCTAGCTAGCTCAAGCTCAAGCTCAAGCTAGCTAGCTAGCTCAAGCTCAAGCTAGCTAGCTAGCTCAAGCTCAAGCTAGCTAGCTAGCTCAAGTTCAAGCTAGCTAGCTAGCTCAAGCTCAAGCTAGCTAGCTCAAGCTCAAGCTAGCTAGCTCAAGCTCAAGCCAGCTAGCTCAAGCTCAAGCTCAAGCTAGCTAGCTAGCTCAAGCACAAGCTAGCTAGCTAGCTCAAGCTCAAGCTAGCTAGCTCAAGCTCAAGCTAGCTAGCTCAAGCTCAAGCTAGCTAGCTAGCTCAAGCTCAAGCTCAAGCTAGCTAGCTCAAGCTCAAGCTCAAGCTAGCTAGCTAGCTCAAGCTCAAGCTAGCTAGCTAGCTCAAGCTCAAGCTAGCTAGCTCAAGCTCAAGCTCAAGCTAGCTAGCTAGCTCAAGCTCAAGCTAGCTAGCTAGCTCAAGCTCAAGCTAGCTAGCTAGCTCAAGCTCAAGCTAGCTAGCTCAAGCTCAAGCTCAAGCTCAAGCTAGCTAGCTAGCTCAAGCTAGCTAGCTAGCTCAAGCTCAAGCTAGCTAGCTAGCTCAAGTTCAAGCTAGCTAGCTAGCTCAAGCTCAAGCTAGCTAGCTAGCTCAAGCTCAAGCTAGCTAGCTCAAGCTCAAGCTAGCTAGCTCAAGCTCAAGCTAGCTAGCTAGCTCAAGCTCAAGCTCAAGCTAGCTAGCTCAAGCTCAAGCTCAAGCTAGCTAGCTAGCTCAAGCTCAAGCTAGCTAGCTAGCTCAAGCTCAAGCTAGCTAGCTAGCTCAAGTTCAAGCTAGCTAGCTAGCTCAAGCTCAAGCTAGCTAGCTCAAGCTCAAGCTAGCTAGCTCAAACTCAAGCTAGCTAGCTAGCTCAAGTTCAAGCTAGCTAGCTAGCTCAAGCTCAAGCTAGCTAGCTAGCTCAAGCTCAAGCTAGCTAGCTCAAGCTCAAGCTAGCTAGCTCAAGCTCAAGCTAGCTAGCTAGCTCAAGCTCAAGCTCAAGCTAGCTAGCTCAAGCTCAAGCTCAAGCTAGCTAGCTAGCTCAAGCTCAAGCTAGCTAGCTAGCTCAAGCTCAAGCTAGCTAGCTAGCTCAAGTTCAAGCTAGCTAGCTAGCTCAAGCTCAAGCTAGCTAGCTCAAGCTCAAGCTAGCTAGCTCAAGCTCAAGCCAGCTAGCTCAAGCTCAAGCTCAAGCTAGCTAGCTAGCTCAAGCACAAGCTTGCTAGCTAGCTCAAGCTCAAGCTAGCTAGCTCAAGCTCAAGCTAGCTAGCTCAAGCTCAAGCTAGCTAGCTCAAGCTCAAGCTCAAGCTAGCTAGCTAGCTCAAGCACAAGCTTGCTAGCTAGCTCAAGCTCAAGCTAGCTAGCTCAAGCTCAAGCTAGCTAGCTCAAGCTCAAGCTAGCTAGCTAGCTCAAGCTCAAGCTCAAGCTAGCTAGCTCAAGCTCAAGCTCAAGCTAGCTAGCTAGCTCAAGCTCAAGCTAGCTAGCTAGCTCAAGCTCAAGCTAGCTAGCTAGCTCAAGCTCAAGCTAGCTAGCTCAAGCTCAAGCTCAAGCTAGCTAGCTAGCTCAAGCTAGCTAGCTAGCTCAAGCTCAAGCTAGCTAGCTAGCTCAAGTTCAAGCTAGCTAGCTAGCTCAAGCTCAAGCTAGCTAGCTAGCTCAAGCTCAAGCTATCTAGCTCAAGCTCAAGCTAGCTAGCTCAAGCTCAAGCTAGCTAGCTAGCTCAAGCTCAAGCTCAAGCTAGCTAGCTCAAGCTCAAGCTCAAGCTAGCTAGCTAGCTCAAGCTCAAGCTAGCTAGCTAGCTCAAGCTCAAGCTAGCTAGCTAGCTCAAGTTCAAGCTAGCTAGCTAGCTCAAGCTCAAGCTAGCTAGCTCAAGCTCAAGCTAGCTAGCTCAAGCTCAAGCCAGCTAGCTCAAGCTCAAGCTCAAGCTAGCTAGCTAGCTCAAGCTCAAGCTCAAGCTCAAGCTAGCTAGCTAGCTCAAGTTCAAGCTAGCTAGCTAGCTCAAGCTCAAGCTAGCTAGCTCAAGCTCAAGCTAGCTAGCTCAAGCTCAAGCCAGCTAGCTCAAGCTCAAGCTCAAGCTAGCTAGCTAGCTCAAGCTCAAGCTAGCTAGCTCAAGCTCAAGCTAGCTAGCTAGCTAGCTCAAGCTCAAGCTCAAGCTAGCTAGCTCAAGCTCAAGCTCAAGCTAGCTAGCTCAAGCTCAAGCTCAAGCTAGCTAGCTCAAGCTCAAGCTCAAGCTAGCTAGCTCAAGCCCAAGCTCAAGCTAGCTAGCTAGCTCAAGCTCAAGCTAGCTAGCTCAAGCTCAAGCTCAAGCTCAAGCTAGCTAGCTAGCTAGCTCAAGCTCAAGCTCAAGCTAGCTAGCTAGCTCAAGCTCAAGCTAGCTAGCTCAAGCTCAAGCTAGCTAGCTAGCTCAAGTTCAAGCTAGCTAGCTAGCTCAAGCTCAAGCTAGCTAGCTAGCTCAAGCTCAAGCTAGCTAGCTCAAGCTCAAGCTAGCTAGCTCAAGCTCAAGCTAGCTAGCTAGCTCAAGCTCAAGCTCAAGCTAGCTAGCTCAAGCTCAAGCTCAAGCTAGCTAGCTAGCTCAAGCTCAAGCTAGCTAGCTAGCTCAAGCTCAAGCTAGCTAGCTAGCTCAAGTTCAAGCTAGCTAGCTAGCTCAAGCTCAAGCTAGCTAGCTCAAGCTCAAGCTAGCTAGCTCAAACTCAAGCTAGCTAGCTAGCTCAAGTTCAAGCTAGCTAGCTAGCTCAAGCTCAAGCTAGCTAGCTAGCTCAAGCTCAAGCTAGCTAGCTCAAGCTCAAGCTAGCTAGCTCAAGCTCAAGCTAGCTAGCTAGCTCAAGCTCAAGCTCAAGCTAGCTAGCTCAAGCTCAAGCTCAAGCTAGCTAGCTAGCTCAAGCTCAAGCTACTAGCTAGCTCAAGCTCAAGCTAGCTAGCTAGCTCAAGTTCAAGCTAGCTAGCTAGGTCAAGCTCAAGCTAGCTAGCTCAAGCTCAAGCTAGCTAGCTCAAGCTCAAGCCAGCTAGCTCAAGCTCA
>NW_027453176.1:0-8977 GCF_964194025.1 Convolutriloba macropyga | reverse complement strand
AGTTTGACTTGATTGTACACAGTGAGGAGCGCGAGGATGCACGATATGATGCTTAGTGTCAAAGTCAATTTGCACAAGCCGGCGGAGTCGACCAGAAGGACGGATGAGACCATGAGGCCCAACAAACCGTGTAAAGTGAGCAATGCGGGCTGCTCTTCTTAACGGGTTTGTTGTCAAGAAGGTTCTTTCTTTCATAACTAAGCGATTATCCTTGAATAAAGTGCTGGAGATGACCATCGGCTTCGTCAAGCTCAACACTTATGCTGCCGTCCACGGTACGGTATTTTTTGTGAGCTGGTAAGAGACGGGCGCATGTATGCTGTCACACGAAGTAGTTTTTGATAAGAACTGAACATATCAAACGCCATTGGACTAATGCTTTGTTCCCTAACAGACTTGGTTGCTAATGTGGCTAAAGATCAGGTGGAGTCATCACCTTGTTTCTTGGTTACAACGCCGAGATTGATGTTATCGATGACGTCAATATTTGGCACGAAAAGGAATTGCATAGTTCTCAAGAAGTCAGGACTACTCACCCAATCACCTGATTTCTGAGCAACAGCGGGCATACCACGCGTACCGACATCTGCCGGTTTGCTACAAGTGGAGACAAGGTTTCATTGATTAACGCTGGTGTACTCCAGGGCTTCTCTTGCACAATTTGGTGTAAAGATGAGGCGTTTATTGGTTTAGTTTAACCACTGCAAGACGATGGTTCTATTTGTCCACAAAAACACTTCATCCACAGCAATGCTTAGTGCTCGACAGAGTTCCCCTTTTAGACGTGCATTGAGGAGAGGGTCTTGCAGTTCCCATTTGGGAATGGTCAAAGCGTTCATAGGTGCAACACGGGCCTTGTCCAAGACGAACGCCAGCTCTCTTTTATCTCTCCGGAGATGCATGTTAACCGAGCCCGAAGGAAACCTACAGCACTGAATACATTTCTCGAGCCGTCACCAAACATGTGGAGTTCATGTTGCTGGAACAATCCTGAAAAGTATCTTGTCAACATAGTGATCTTAGACAACTGCGGCAGTTCGAGACACCATGCAATGAAACGATCCACTGTGTCTTTGGGTAACTCCTCAACCCAACTTTGTCCATTGACACGCCAAATGTCTTTCAGGATTAAACAAGCACCTGCAAAGAACGGTGCAACCAGACCAATTGGGTCGTATACCTTTGACACAAGGTATAAAAAGACCAAGCGCCGTGTTGAACTCTTTGTGAGGGTGCTATTAGTACCCTTGCTCACAACCAAAATGTCATTGTTTTGATCGCGAATGGATGTCGTCAGAAACGGAGTACTTGGATTAGGTTTTGCTGCCCCATTTAGCATACTACGAATCTTTTCCGGCTTGGTCGGATTAACAAACGGATGGTGCGGTAGGTGGCACTCACGTTCGGAGCGACTTTCCACCTTGTGAGCATCTTTGGTCCTTATTACGAAGCCCTCCTCTAGTCTTCTTTGACGTTATTCAAATACTTTTCCCTTAATTGCTGGTCTTTTGTAAATCCTTTTTCCAACAATTTTGATTGAACCAGCGCTGAAAAATAATTAACGGGCAATTTGATGTTATCTTCAGCCCATAGCAATCCGACATCGTTCCTTTTCTCATTATGCACTGTGGTGTTTTCAAGAACTCCTCGCGCTTGTGCATCCGCGACGGATCGTGGGTCTACTTGCTTAAGGCCGCCATACAACTCTATGTCGTACCAAGACTTTACATTACCAGTAAGTTCAAAATCCTGCTCCATATTAGCTTTGAAACAAACAAGTCGAGACTAAACCTGAACACAACGTTAAAAGGCCGTAAAAAAGTCAGACTATGGGCAAGCGACCGGCGAATGGCGAGCACTTCTTGTCGGCAGCGAAGTACTCTAACGAGCGAATAGCCTGATACACATCCTGTACAAGTACCATCTCGATGTTTCCATAGCAATAATTAACCGGGTCTAGAACTGCTATGTGCGGATATGTTTCTTGAAGAACATTAATGTTGATTAGGTTGGTGCCTACATTCAAAATTTTCTTCCCGCAAGGAATAACTTTAAAGGGTTCGGTTGTTTAGTTGTAGCATGATTTTACAGTCAGTTCAACCAATTGGTGTGAATAACTTCTTCGGCATTTAAACCCTTGATCGTTAGTTTTAATGCTTTACAGTGCAAACCAAGTCTAATTGAAAGACTATTGGACACCCAAGAGTAGCTGCAAGCGGTATCGCACAAAAACAAAGCCGTGGAATCTCTACCCAAAAATTTTGCCAACTGCTATTCGGTGACCTGAAAGAGGTTTTTCACATTACTGACAGATAACATTGTTGTGGTCTTACTCGCAGATTGCCCACTAGAAGGTTTATTTTGACTTAGGCCAGCATTATCAATGCCGCTTTGTTTTTTGATGGGGATATAGATGGATAAACCCTCTCAGCCCCATGGAGAAGTGTGTTAGGGGAGCTCTTGCAACCATCTTTCCTACAGTTTTTGGGGTTTGGGCACTGACGGAACATGTGATTTTCCCTTAAACACGAGAAGCACGGTTTTGCATCGACCGCAACTTTGGCCCGCTTAGTGATAGATATTTCTTTCAATACTCGGCTCTCCCAGATGCTGTGATTTTTTTTACAAACAATGCAGCGATAAGAGAGTGTTTCTGTTGCAGTTGCGGCCGGTTCGTTTTGGCTTTTTTGCTGTGTGATGGCATCGAATGTTCTTGAGGCAGCTTTGGTCTCGGTTACTGAGTTGGTGCTGTCCTCAGTTCTCGCCTTTATTGATGTTTTTTCATCAAGTCATGTGCCTCAGATTTTTGCTTCAACCAATTGTTGAAGTCTAGGAGTGTTGGTTTTACCCAATGTTTCTGGACCACAAAGAGTGAGCACGACTCTTTCAAATTGGGCCGATTTTTTTGCACGGCCGTGTTATTTAGCGAGGCGCTCTTCAGGTCAGCGTCGTATGAGAGTGACTTGAAGACCTCAAAAAAACTTGAGATTGTTGCAGAATAGTTTATGATATTATCAAAATTGTGCATCTTCTTGAGTTTTTCTAAATGTGCACAATTTGCGTTCAAGTGTCCTATTTGCATCTTTATGCGTTTTTCCGCAGTATGCAAACTCAGCGAGAGCGGTCTTTGCTTTTCCAGTTACTATAACTTTTAAGTAAGTCACTTTGGCATCATCAGTCTGTGGCTTTGAATCTATGGCGCTTTTGAATTGCCCAAACCAATCATGCCACTGCAGGGTGTCACCATTGTACTCAGCCTCCACTCGGAAAGTGGATCGTTCTGTTTACTAGTGATTTCGTCTGCCAACTGTTTTATAAAAACCATGGAGTTCAAAGACGGAGCTGAAATTGTGGGATTCGGAACGGTTTGGAATACAGCAAGTTCAAAACGGTAGCTCCATACAATGGAGAAACGGTGGGAGTGACAAAAGTTGGGCCGGTACCAGCGTAAGAACTAAATGTATTAGGTTGCATGAAGTCTGATGTTAGAGGGCGGTGAATGATTGGCCTTGTCTACCATTTGCCTATTTACACTTAATGGGAGATCTGGTGTTGGTGGTGATGCGGTAGCAAAACAGAAAGCAGGTGGAATTACAGTGCTATGGGGTCATGGACCGGGGTTGGAACGGCGGTTGCATTTATGAGTGCTTGTGGCTGGCTAAAGATTAATGGATCATTAGCAGGTTTATTTAATTGTGGTGAACGACGATAGCTGACCAGGTTCAACTGTCCCGGCGTGCCTGACCGGCGGATTATTTGGTCGTCCAACTGCAGACCAACGAATTGCATGGTAGCCTGAGACAGCTGTGGGGCTCTTTTCGGGGCGTTTAATTGTGCCTGCATACCAAAAGTTACTGCTGGTGATGGCGGTGTGTGTTGAACCTGTTGAGGTTCTTGAATGATGTTAGTTGCAAGAGGTGCATTATTAAATACAAGATTCCCAATAGCGGTCTCTTCTGGCCTAATGACAGTGAAATTGATCTTAGCTTCAACTTGACCATGTGTCCAAAGGATGCGAGTTCATAGGTTGAACTGAAGAAGCACGGAGAGTAGTGGCTTGGTTTGTTGAAACGATGGAACCAGAAGAGTGCAATTTGGGTTCATTTGCAACTTCTGTAATTTTTTTTGACCGGTTATTAATTGATGCAAACTTGAACAAGTTTCTTGCTTTTTTCCGTGTTTCTTTCTGTAAAGAGCTCGCTCAGTTCACCTGTGTTGGAACCGTCTGGTGTTAACTTTGTCATCAACTCATTTTTTTCCATGGCTGCAGCAATTTTCCTCCTACAGCTGCTGTAATTTTAATTCTCTCAATTGCACTTTTTTCAATTTCAAGGCGCTGCCTTGCTTTGCTATCCTCTGCCTCGTGTTGTTTTCCGTGCTCCTCCCTTTTAAGTTTTGATATTTCTAAATCACGCTGAGGCTGGCTTGATCTCTTTGATGAAGCCATTTGCGTTCCTGATTTTGATTGTTGAGATGTATTTTGATCCGCTGTCTCTTTGTGTGGGACCGAATCAATGTTCCCTCGAGCATCAGCAGTTGTTTCGTCATATTTGCTAGTTACAATCTCTAACCATTGCTCCAGGTTTTTACAGGTGGAGCACGAATCTTCAGTTTTATGCGCAAGATCAAAGAGCTCCTCCTTGTTCTCAATTACACAAGTGAAATCATCCTGAACTTTACAATCAGGCGTTTGATCTTAACTTCCCTGTACTGCTTATCAATAGAATTGTTGATGTCGCTATAGATGTTACTAAGCTCGCCTTCCATCTTTGCCATCGCAGTATAAACTTTCCTGAATTTTTCCTGAAATGCTGCTGTGTATTTTATAAACAGGAACCCAAAGTTTATTCTGATACTACTACAAAAGTACCCTCACAAACAGACAACACATAGGGGTTAAACCAAACCCTTGTCGGGTTGTTTGCCCAGCAAACCGTCAAAGAGCAAAGGTGTTCGTCGAGAACAGAAGTACCTGGGGAAACGAGAGGAAATGCAATTAGCGCTGGAAAGCGCAACGCGCGTCAAAACGGGTAGCGGCATCGACTGGAGAAACCCCCAACGAACGACGCACAACGCGGCTGCAAGAAGAGTCGGACGGGTTGGAAATGCCGGGCGCACATCTCACGATGAAAAGGGAGACGAAATGGACGAGATGAAAACGCCGGGCGAACGACGCACGACGGGGCGGAAAATGAGACAGACGGCACGGAAAATATGGGCTGCGGGCGCTCAGTTCGGTGTGAAAAGCGGCTGGAGTGAACGGAAAAGTCGAGCGAGTTGCGCGAAACGTCACGGGAAGGCGGGAGAGAATGGGTGGGAAAGGAAAAGGCAATGTTGGCAAAGTGCTATGCTAATTGGCCACAGCAACAAACTCAGCAAAACAAACTTGCCGTCACTCCAGAACAAACTTAAGTCACACCCTAAGAAAGAAATGAGAAGCTACTGCGAGTTAAACCCGCGCAAAACATTATGGGCTCAATATGCGCATAACAAACTAAATTACGGAAATGCAGTAGTTTACAAAAAATTTGAAAAGAGAAAGAAATTTACTAGCCGTAACTCAAGAATAAATTTAAGTCAAAGCATAGCAATACCCAGACCTAAGAAACCAATCAGCATACTAACAATATTAAACAAACTACAGCAAAGTGAATTAAAATACAAAAGAATATGCCAGGTGAAAATTCAAGAAACAATCTAGCCGTAACTCCAGAAAAAAGAAACCAGAAGGCAACAAGACCAAACACACAAACAATCATTCAATTGCAAACAAACAAACAGCATCAGCATTTAAAATACTACAACAGGGAGCCAGTAAATTAAAAAAGTTGGAACAGTCAGAAACCAATCCAGCGTTAATTCGTAAATCAACCCTAGAAAGCTACAAGACCAAAAGAACAAACATGCATGCTAGCATCGATAACAAACTGCAACATTAACAAAAAGCTCTCTTCATCACATATGGCAGCATACTACATCATACCCGTGAGAGAAACGAGGAAGAAAAAGAAGACACTGCAAATTGGGAATTTTCAAGCCTGAATCTGAGAATGCCTGCCTTTGCTAAATCAACCGAAGAAAAAGGGGAGCGCAAAATGGTGAAGGCAGAGTTCCCAGTTACTGCGAATAGAAAGAAGATGGAGGTTATTCGAGACGAACTGCGCCTGAGAAAAAGCCTATGGTAGGACTCTAGTCGCCAATCGTGGTTGGAGAACTTTAATTTACCGAGTAGATTTGGCGATTGAAGGAACAGAATGACCACTTACACAATGGAGATGAAAAAAACTTCGCTGCCCTGAAGAAGTGCATGCATGACATAACACACCAGATCTTGCCTCAGTATCATAATATGATTTACTAAAAGATTCTAGAAGGCTCGCAGGAGTGATTTCTCTACAGATACACGCGTTGCATACAATAGATTAGTGTCTATGGAATATTTGGTTTACAGTGGGACACGATTTTCGGTTTGACTCAACCAGTGAGAGGCGCCTTGCTAACATATTTAGCATTGGCGACAAATTTTCCATCGAAGGTACTGAGTTGAGTGTGATGACAAAGAAAAGGGGAGAGCTAAATTTTATTAGAACTTGTAACTCGTGGGCAAACTAAGTCACACCACCAGTGAATGCGTAGAGTCCAACATCAAAAACGCAACACTAGAATACTTTTAGGTTACAGAAGGTTTCAGTAAGTTCCACCTCCTCAAACGCAAAGCGGTTAAGAAGCGGTTTTCGACGAGGCTTAGAGATTTTTAAGACCGGAGATTGTTTTTAAGCGCTAACACTATAGTGAGTGTTTTCAGCTCAAGCGCACGCTTTTGATGTAAAGCTCTATAATCTTTAAGTAGGGTTTTTTGTTTACGCTTGAACACAATGTCTTTCATTATATAAATGCTAGCTAGAGTACTACGCTTGTGCTGATCGTAAATGTCAGGAATTCCCTCTCTGGGCAATACACTAAAGCTTCTATGCGCTCCTGATACTTTTCAAGCACTGCAAAAAGCTGCGAAAGTGTTAAAAGCTTATTGTAGTTGCTGCGATGACGTTCACTAGATAATGCCATATAACTAGGCACCTTTTATCATTACAGAAAAGAATCAACTGGAACTGCGCTGTTTTTCGGACTTTCACAGCGTTAGGATTGAAGCTCAAACCCGGTAAGGCGTAAGCACTAATTTTTTTAACTACTTTATTTTACTCCAGGCACAGTTTTTTATGTTGTGATGAAGTGAAATTGCAACGATTTTGAAAACCATTAATCTTTGTTGGTACATCATTGACTTAAACTCACTCATGATCCTAAAGTTACTATCAGACATTCGATTTTTTCCCCAATTATACCGATCTTATGTAGATAAATACAAAAAATGCAGGTAAATCCAAGAATGGGCGATATTTGGAAAAAATCAGTTATCTGATTTTGCAAACGTTGAAAAACTTGCAGCTCGATATTTTTAACTCTATAACTTTAAGCAATTACATCCGCAATTAGTGAGCCTTTTATATAAATTGTCAGGGACAAAAAAAAATTTCTTCAAAATTGCTCAGAATTTTCAAATGTTTTTGTTACGCTTTTATGTCAAGAACAGCAATAAACACCGCAATCTGATTATTTCTAGAATTTGACTAAAAATTGTCAAAATCGTTGATTTTGAAAAAAATGTAAGGGGTGGTTTATCGGTGACCAGATAAAATTACCTGAAAAAACGGATAAAAGTTTGTGGAAAATAAGGGAGGCTTACCTACATTTGCCGGTCATGAATCAATCTATAGATCATTAAAATACAGAGACCAGTTTAGTGCTAGTTTTCTTCTCTATAAGGCTACTTTGTTAGGGTTAGTGGCACTGTCTGGTTTTCTCAGCCAGTTTTCCGTCTGTATTCATCAACCAGTATTAGTTCTGAGTTGACCCCATGGTCCCGCGCTGGTCGACAAGAAAGAGCACTTCGCACTGGCCCTGCCATTTGAATTGGTTGAGAAGGTGCCTTCTAATTGTTCAGAATTATTGTCTTCTTATACGAAATAATTAATGAGAAAACCAAACAAGTCCTTAATCGTAAGATAAATAAAGCCTCTGTCTTCGTAACGTAATCACTACTATAGTTCTGGAACCTTCAATAGAACTGCAAATCCTCAATTCACGAGGTGCTTTCCTTTTTTGAACCCAGACACCCTGCTAGCATCAGTATTGGAGGATTTGAAGCCGAAAACGTGATAACAATTGAAAAACTCCTCAAAGACAGGTTGCAGGGTATTTTGTACGCAACTGTTTCCCGAGTCGTTAATGTTCGATTGTGGATTGGCAGAACAACGCCTGGTAACACGCCTGGCATTCGAAAATTATAGGTGAGAAGACTCTAGCGGAACATTGTTTTATTCAATAAGTATGTCGAGATCGAGCAACTTAAAATTAAAACGTTAAGTCTACTGTAAGCGACGTAACTTCAAACACACAGCTTCAAAACCGGCAAATCTAGCAACAATTTTTTGGCAGGCCCTAGTCTAAGATCGATCACCGAGAAGTTTATGAAACATAAAAAAATATTCAGCGTAAAACGAGCGCAGTCGATTTAGTATATTAGTATGTTCAGCAAAAATTATGTTATTTGCGTTTTATCTGAGCCTTCTACGTGTAAAAGAACGGATATAAGGCTTGCATGGTTTGGAAAATAGGCAATAAATTTTTCTCGCTCGATGTGTAGCGTTATTTAAACAGATTGTTCATTTCCAGTCTAGCGGCTCTTTCATTTACTCAAAACCTATATATACATATATGTATAAATATATATATATATATATATATATATATATATTATACATATATATATATATATATATATATATATATATATATATATATGTATATACATTTGTATATATATATATATATATATATATTTATATATATATTTATATATATATTTAAATATATATATATATATATATATATATTTATATGTATGTATATATGTGTG
>NW_027453174.1:0-19825 GCF_964194025.1 Convolutriloba macropyga | reverse complement strand
TCTGTAAATACAATACACCAAAAACAAGGAATTTAAGCTTCTCAAAATAATTGCATGGAATAAAATGTAATTGAACAATTGGCAATTGTCGAATATTTTAATTCCTTGTTTGAATGGGAGAACAAGCAAGCTGAGGGGAAATTCCACGTGTGTTGCACCACACAAATTGCACCATTGGAATTTGTTCACGCGGAAGGAACAGCTCATTAAAAATTCTTGTACATCTCCCACTGAAGGGGAATAAATGACTATGTATGTGGAGTTTGAAACATGTAAATGAGAGAGAGCGAGAGCGGGAAAGTGGTGGGGTGGCGGGTACGAATTTCTGGTTGGGTAAAAGGGTGGATTTTAAATGCAGTAAGCACAATTGATGGTAGCTAGCTCACCTTTTAAGCAGGCGTCGGGGGGGGGGGGGGGGGCGTTGGGACAAGAAAATTTTCACCAAATGTAGTCAATATCCAAGTATTAACTGTTCCGTCTGCCCTCTTTGTCCGACCTCAAGTAGAGATTAGAAGACAGGGATAAAGTGTTTATGACGAACAACCCAATTCACAGCTAATTTTAAACCATCATTTATTTTTAAACGGTGATCAACATAACTATATTCAGCCAAAAGTGCAACATTGCTAGCTAGAACAAGTGCCATAAATTTGCAGCGGGAAGTTATTTGAAACTAGGCGATCAAGAGTATACTTGTAAGTAATTAGTTATAATTAATAGTTTTATAGTATTAATGAAGTTATAGTAATAAAGTTATTAATAGTTATTGTTAATGAACGTAAATTTAATAGCCCAGGTGCTATTATTAAATAAACCGAATAATATATATTATTTGTTATATACAAACTTGCTCGATTTCGTAAGCGAAATCCACTTCATATATATATATATATATATATATATATATATATATATATATATAAAGTGGATTTCGCCTACGAAATCGAGCAAGTTTGTTCAAAGTCGGCAAATTTAAAGGGTTAGCACAAGCTGTCTCTGCTTTTACTGTAAAAAAATGGTGGAACATCTTATTAAACCAAATATTTTAGTTGTGCATGTAATCACAACTACTCGAGCCCGCTCTCGGGACACTATTATGTACAATAAATGATCCAATGGGTCAAGATCTTTTTGAAATGCATGTATCCAGTAACCGTATCCCGATACTAAATAGCCGATTCTTTAAATGGACAATTTGCAATTAAAAAAATACATTTCATTAAAGAAAATTGTCTGACTACCAGAAATGTTTAACAACAAGTTTGATTTAAAAAATTAGCGAGAAAGATTTCAGCTGAAATTATATACAAACAATTCAATTTTCGGAAATCCGAATAAAAAGTTTCAATGAAGTTCAGTTTTAAAAAGCAAATTAAAATAGATCTTGTTTTAAACTGGAATAAAATCCAATAAATCAGTGAAATGCATTTGTGCAAAATGTCCTGACACTGTCCATCCCTATTGTTGTGACAAATTTCTACCACATCAAGCAAATATACAAAAAGATAAAATAATAAAGAACATAATGCGCATTGAAATTTAATTTATGAATTCTCAATTTAAGAGAAGCACATACACCAGTGAGGATACTACCAATCTGAAAATTTTTCAATTAACTAGAAAGAAAATAAATTCAACTGAGTCACTCACTACACTTTAAATTGAAAAAAATGAAAATTAATACAATTTACCGAGCAAAAAACCATCGATTTGATCATCTATAAACCTAATTTTTTGTAAATCAACATAAATTATATTCCAAATGGAAATGCTAACCAATTCTCAAACCAAAAATTGCACATATATGTTATTCAAAAAACAATTTTCCATCATTATCCGGCTTACGGATTCTCATTTCATACATAGATCTCAAACAAGATCCAAAATGATCCATCGATTGGAAAAAACCGATACAGCAAATTGTATTTTGCAAAATTGTTGCTCTTAAGGAGTAATCAGAATTTTGGAAATGAAATTGAAGAAGTAAACTGATTAGTAAATTATAATAGGGGGAACTGAAATGAAATCACGAAGAAAAAATCAATGATAGCATTGAAAAGCATAAAGAGCATCAATCAAAAGTTCGTGTTACTCATCTTTGTTTAGACTAATATGATACTAACACATTTATTTTTCTGTTTCAATAGAACTTAAATTTTAAAATTGAGCAACTCGATTCAAACAAATTTTTCTGTCTGTAATTGAATCCAGTGTTATATCAGTAGACATTATACTCCTCGTTGTATGCTTCTCATATTTTCATTTTCAAAAACTAGAATTTCGGAGTTAATTTTCCTAAATGTCGAGGTCTAGCCTTTAGCAAGCTATAACCACAAAGTTTTGCTTTCAGAACTGTATCATCGACTTAATTTTTCTAATAGTGTCTTGCAAAACGTGTGAAATTAGCACCGACCAAGAAGAGGGATCAATTATCCACATAATTTTCTAGGCTTGCTTAAAACAATCGAATTAAATGTTTGATTTCCCAATTTTTCCTTCCAATGACTTAAACTCCGGTCGTTTTCAAAAAATAGTAGTCACTTGTTGAATGTTGTTACTATTTGCAGTACTTATTGATGTCTTATCGCTTGTTTTAAAAGATGGCAGCTCTCAAAGCTGTGAATGAGATTTTAGTTTATCGAAGTTGTTGTTTCAGTTCACAGCGATAGCTTTCTGAGGCTTTTACACTCTTTGTTCTCAAAATCCAAACTATTGGCGAGTTTTTTTATTTTCTGCAAAAATTTTGGTTTCTTATCATTTGGTTTTATTAATGACAATTCATTGGTTCTCAATGAAGCATAAGTTAATCTAATTAACCGCTAGCGTTCATAGCAGTTCTCTATATGATTTTAAATTTTCTTTTTAAAAACAAAAGTCGATCTTTTCTTTCATTTTTTGTTCCTTTTCTTGTAGTCTTATCGCTTGGTCTCTAAAATAACAATTCCTATTGATCTTCTAAAAAACCGTACATTGCTCTGACTTATACACTTTTCCTAGCTACATTTTAGGAGTTTTGGCTATATTTTTCCCATGCTTTTTTAGTTATTAAATTTTCCTACTTTGAAGCCACAGACTGTCAAGGATTTTCTTAATTTCTCTTGCCTTATTTTTTCTCAACTTTGTTCATGGATTGTCTAATATTGAGCAAAACGTGGAACAGAAGTCATCAAACAGCTCAGATAAGGATTATACATGTTAACACAAAATAAAATGACTTATTTGTTTATCTTTAAACTACCAAACTAGTAACAAGCCAATCAATACTGAAGAACATCAACTATAAGCGGCATTACTGAAGTGCACAGACGGAATTTACCATTTTGCACCAGGCGAGTTGAAAGGGCTGCACTCATGAACAGCCAATGCGCGCTGAGAAAGGCTATTTTTTCAGGATAAACAACAGAAACTATTTTTGTCTCTTTCACTCAGATTAGACTTGTTAGACATATTGAATTGATTATCGTTTTCTTACAAAATTTTGCTGGAAACCTTTCCTTTTGAATGAATTGGAAACACTTGATTTAGCTAAGGGTAGTTTTGTATCCCTCTCTTTTTCAGACAGCGTCAATTTCTGTTTAAACAGACAAGTTGCAATTAATAAAATACATTTCAATAAAGAAAATCGTGTGACCACCAGAAATGTTACCTACAAATTTGATATAAAAAGTTAGCAAGAAAGATTTCAACTGGATTTTTACACAAACGATTGAATTCTCGAAAATCTGAAATAACAGTTTTAAAATAGTTCTGTTTTATAAAATAAATTATAATAGTTGTGGTTTTATAATGAAACGAAATAAAAACAAAGAACTTCAGTACTGTCCGTTTGCAAACAAATTTTTCGACACCGCTCATTGATATTGTTGGGTGAAGTTTCCTCAAAATCAAGCAAAAACTCAAAAAGCTAAAACAATAAAGAGCAGATCATGCTTCGAATTTTCATTTTACGGATTCTCAAATTGGCAAATTGACACAGACACTTACACGGCAAGGATACCAGTCTCAATATATTCCAAATCACTAGAAAGAACTAAAATTTAACTGAGTAACACATTTCAATTTTAGTGGAAATAAATAAACATTATACGATTGACCGTGCAAAAAAAAAACAATGATTCGGTCAACTGTAAAACTATTTTTCGAAAACAACCAAAATTATCTTTCAAATTCAAATTATAGCCAATTCTCAAACCAAACTTTACACACTAATGTCATTAAAGAACAAACTTTTATGATTATCCAGCTCAGGGAACCTCTATTTAATTTGTTCATATTTGGATCCGCAAACAAAATTTAAATTTATCAATTGATTGGCCAAAAACCCATTCAGCATTTGGGAGCAAACAACGCCAAGGAACACAAAATCAGCAGTGGCAATTTAGCTTTCAGCAAAAGTGTTGCTCTTTTAATTCTTATGGCGTGATCAGAATTTTGGGAATGAAATTGAGGAAGGAACACTGATTAGAAAAATATTATAGAGGAGTAGAGGAGCTTAAATCATATTATATGGAAAAAAAAACATCTATAGCAGCGAAATGCATACGGATCAATAGAAACTTCCGGTTCAGTTGAACATAAGTAATAAAACTGAAAAAACTGATTCAAACAAAATTACCTGTCTTAAATTGATTTCTGTGTTATAGCAGTGGACATCACACTCTTCGTTCAAAGATAATCAAATTTCTATATTCCCTAATTATTCTAAATAACGACTTGTCTCATTGGCTCCCAGGATTAAGTCCGCGACCCAAGACAGGTATTGGCCAGACCGACCATACCCAAAACAGGCATTGGCCAGACCGACAATACCCAATTTTGAAAACAGTCAATACAGCACGCATTTATACAATTTGGCTCTTAATTGGCTGGACCTCTAGGCCTTGAAATTAGGTATTGGCCAGACCGAACAGACCGAAATATGGGTATTGGCCAGACCGAACAGACATAAATATGGGTATTGGCCAGACCGAACAGACCGAAATATGGGTATTGGCCAGACCGAACAGACCAAAATTTGGGTATTGGCCAGACCGAACAGGCCGAAATTTGGTTATTGGCCAGACCGAACATGGGTATTGGCCAGACCGAACAGACCGAAATATGGGTATTCGCCAGACCGAACAGACTAAAATTGCCATTGGCCAGACGGAAGGCGCGACCCAAATTTTTTCCAGACCATTGTGGACGGTCGCACCGGACCCCCCTGTCCGTGACCCAAGTCGGTCTGGCCAATACCTGTCTTCGGTAGCGGACTTCATCCTGGGCTGCGAATAAGGATTTAGTTAATCGAAATTGCTGATCGGCCTTCAGCAATTCCTTTCTGAGGCTTTTACACTATTTGTTCTTAAAAAGTAGTAAAACATTGATGTTTTTCATGTTAAAGAAGACAGAAGTTATGCAGTTATTTTTGTAGGATCTCTATATCCCCAATGCTCAAAGGCTCTAAGCGGGGTGAAAATTAGCATTATTTAGACGGAAAATTTTGTGGAGAAGGTATACTGTTATGTTTACTCACCTTGTGTGTTTATAGCATTCTGGTTGTTGAATTTTCATTTTTGAACATTATTGCTCTTATGAGCTTACATTTTATTGGAATAGATCTGCAAAAAATCCAAAAAAAAAGATGCAGAGCTGGGGGAACCAGGACCAGCCAAAAGGCACTCATAGCTAAACAAGAGCGTAATGTAATTTACGTATTTTTACTATATGGTTTGTTCAGAAATTTCGCTGCTAAAATTTCGCTGTTCCGACTAACACTTTGCCTCAATTTTCTCACTTCAATGCTTAGCCCAGGAGTTTTATAAATTATTAGCCTAATTGTCGTGATGAGTCGTTCAATTAGCGATTGATCTCTTGTAACCTAGTTTATCAGATTTTCTCTTGGCAATGATTTGAAGTTGCCAATTGACGCGGTATTTCAGAAATCGTCCTCAGACGAGCGCTGTAAACCGTCATCAGCGCGAAGATGTCTATTTTGTTGTCAGATTACTCGATTGCCTCATAATAATTATCAAATTCTTGTCAATTTGCATAATGTTCTTCATGCTTATTCTCATACTGTTTTTTATTCAAAAAAAATGTTCCTGTCAACAATTTCAAGCAATTGAGAACTTGCACAGGACAAAAAAATTTCCGCAAATATTAATTATATGAGAACTGAACCGAAATTTATATCTTTATTAAAAAAAACATTTCATTTATCTTGCGCACAACTTTGAATGTCGTTTTTCATACCTTGCAGTCACTAACGTACAGTTGGTATTGAATACCTTCTTTAAGATAATTTTTTTATAAATTGACTTTAGTTTTTGCTTACACCATACTCTTCGTAACAAAATTCAGATATTACTTTACTTTACCTTCCTAAATTCCTTCACATTTTACTGAGGAAAACAGTTGCTCCCTATCACCGGAGATTTAAGTTTTTGGTGTTACTCATGCCCCACTTATTGGAAATTTTAGTGCTGTGATTTGATGAGACTAGAGGGAGTAGATTTTTTTACGGACTTATTTTGTTACCTCTTACTGTAGAAATAAGCATTTGAGCAACGAATGCTTGTCTGTTTTGGAGAAATTGGATTCGTGGTGCGAATCCACAGTAATTCGTGCAGCCTGCAATCAATGTTGGCCGTTCTCAAAATGGTTCTATCCCCAGAAATCCTCGTTCTTTAGTTGCTGTTTGTGCCAACTGATAAAGTTATATCACAGTCAGAAGTATCCCCCATTAAACTATGTGATACGGTTATATCATAGTTCAAATGTGCACTATATTATTAGTTGTTGTTATGTCATTTAAAATTAGGTTTATGCCTACTAGTTGTTTAGTTAGATAAAGTTTTACCTCCGACTTAAAAGTCAAGTGTCCAGATGTGTTCACACTTCCCACATTACTTTTAATTTAAACTTTCATTCTTTTGTCAGTTAATCTCGAATTCAGTTGATTGTCAACCTCTTTAATTTTGAAGCAAGAAAAGCCTACTAAGGAAGCGAGTCAGTATTCCACATCGTTAGAAAAGAGTTAAACTTGTAACACTATTGTCTTGTAAAAATAGGAATTTTAATTGTAAGCCACACGAATGACAGTGGATTCGAACCACTAACCCAACCTCTGAAAAAAAGACAAGCATTTGTTGTTCAATTGCATGCCTCTACAGTCAGAGATATCACATGGCACATTCAGCAGCTAACAAACGAGCACTTCTGGGGACAGAACTTTTTCGGGAACGGTCAACCTTGGAACCTACTTTGAGACTGGAACATTGGAGAATAATTCTGAAGATGGCAAACCTCGCTAAAAAGAGTATTTCAATCGATATCCTAAGAAAGGCACCGCCCTATAAGTTCACTTTTACCCTGAACCTATCTATGAGGAAGATGTTGACAATAGCACGGCACAAAATGAGAGAGATCGCAGCAATCGGAACAAATAACCTAAAATTGCATGGCTCAAAAAATGTCAGAAGGTTGAGGCGGCTGTAAAATTGTGCGGCGATAGACCATGAAAATTGTGTGACATCAAAACTCTCTCAATTACATACCCTCTTCTTAGCACGGAAGGCCGTCGGATGTTCGGGTCTCAAGAACTAACGATACAGATTGACCAAATTTTGACGACAGACCTTTAGCATAGTTTGGATAACGTTTTCACTAAGCAGAGAAAAATAACATTTGCACGTTATACTTTCCTAACAAGAAAACAACTCAAAGGAAAACTTGTCGAAAAAATCTATGGATGCCTTCGAAAACTATCATTGAACAGTGATCTCGTTAGCCAAGGAAAATTTGTAATTCATTGCAAATATGCAAGATGCAGAAATACAGAGAGAACTACTAAAAGAAACGAGGTTGGCCAAGAAAGCATTAGAAGTGGCAATAAACATCAAGATGGGCATTCAAAACCAGTTGCAGATATTGGGAACAGCTGCTTATACAGTATCAACTCAGGCAGCTAACACGTCATTCAAAAACATTCAAAATTCTCGGAACAGACCCAGATCAACATCGAATACCTTTGTAAAGCCAACAATTTGCTTGAATTATGGTTACGGCCGGTCGCCTAGTCACCATTAGAACTGTCCTGCTCTGGGAAAAACTGTATAGGCTGTGGAATAGCTAATCATTTTGCAAAAGTCTTGCGAAAGATGAATGTTCCAATGAAGCCAAAACCAAGGGTCAACAATGTCGATGACAACTTTTCTGAAGCTGCAAACATTGGTACTTCTGCCACTTTTGGAGAGTGAGTGAATCAAATTAAAACTATGTTGCACAGACACAATATCTATGATGCTAATTATGACTCTGATTTTGATGAATTGACGACATCTGTGTAGCTGTAATTTCCGATAGTGACAACATCAGAGAAAAAGAGCCAATTAACATGCTTATTTGCTTCAGACATAATGACACAAAAGCATTAGTGGATTCGGGGAGCGTTTTTACCATCATAAATAAAAGCTTGGCAAATGCATTTGTTTTAATTTGTCAAGAAAGCTATTGGTACAATCTCCGGAAAATCTCGACCTATAATATTTCTTTCATGAATTAATCAAGGCATTGGCTAATTGAAACATTGGTGAAATGCAACGATTGGGCAGCTGAAATTGTTAATGTCACAGTCGTTGAAGATGGTCATATACCAATAATCGGGCAAGATCTCTTTTCCCAGCTTGGACTTTCCCTGGTTCAAACTAAACAAATATTAAACAACGATCAAAATCAATGTTAATCAAGAAACAAATAGCTCTTGACTTTCTTGGCTTAATCTCCAGAATCGGTAAATCATGTAAACACACAGTAAAATTTGCTTTTCACAAAGATTTTACACCAGCTTATTAAAAACGGTCAACGAGTCTCTATAAATCTTCAACCCTTAGTAAATACTGAACTAAATAATTTGTTAGATGAGAAGCACATAAATAAATTGAAAAATGTTAAGATAAGATAAAAATTTCATTTCTCCAATTGTTGTGAAAAAAGATAGAAGTTTTAAGTTAGCGTTAGATTCTAAGGTTCTAAATAAATCAATAATTACAAACAAATATCAAATGCCCAACATTGGTAACTTAATTGACACCATATAACAAATATTAAACACAAATGCCTCAAATGAAAAACTTTATTTCCCAACATTGGATTTGAAAAACTCATTAGACCTACAAAACTTCCAGCTATAGCAACTTCAAAATAATTAGTGTTGAGGGCACTGAAACATATCATTTTATTCTGGATTTTGGGGCTTAAACAACGTGCCGGCTGCATTCCAAAAATTATTGGATTACACTTTAGTTGGATTAGATGATACCCACTGCTTTCTAGACAATTTTATAGTTGTGAGTCATGGTTCAAAAGAAGACCACTTAAAATTAGTTACTAACGCTACAAAAATTTAGATGAAGATAAAATTAGAATAAACCTACCCAAAAGTCATTTAGTTAAAACAAAAAAAATGGTTGGGATACAAATTTAATCAATCCGGAATTGCACCACTAAAATATTGGTTATCTTAAATTTAACAGCATCTAAAGATATACAACAACTACGTTCATTTTTAGGATCTGCACACTATCTATTTAGGATCTGCACACTATTCATGCCTAATCTTTCTCAATCATGTCATCCACTTCGACCTTTACTTAAGAAGATCACTAAATTCATCTGGAATACTGAGCTGGAAACTCACACTTCCGACAAAATAAATGAAAGTTAGCAAATGCTGCAGAGAATACACGCTATAATCCCCAGTTTGAAACCCGAATCAAATGCAATGCTTCTAGGGCTGCATTAGGGGCTGCAATAGAACATTGTTCACCAACAAGTTGGCATACAGCGGCATTCGCGTTTGATTTCTTTATCTCAAGTGAAGAACGCTATAGGGTCAATGAACTAAAATTAATAGGAGTAGTGTGGTCTGCTGAACACTTTAACTATTATCTCTTTGGGAAACCATTCTCTATTATTAACGATCATCGAGCATTATTATCAATAATGAAGAAACACTGATCTAACAAATCTTACAATTGTCGTCTAACTCGTTGGGTAGACTGCTTATTTTCTTTTGATTTTAACATTGAACATATACCAGGCGCAGAACTGGCGCTGGTAGATTACATTCCTTGCCAACAAAATCAAAAAAAAGTTACAAACAAATGTGATGAGAAATTTGTGGTTGCAACAATTACCCGTATTCGTTACGTAATTGCAGCAAGTTATATAAATTCCACAATGCAAAACTGTTAATCAATGCATTTTTAAAGCGTAAATCACACACATTCCACGCGTGCCTCAATTGCCCAGCAAACAAACCATTCCAAATTGCTCTCTGCCTTAAATCTCCGCTCAAATCAGTTGCTTCTCTCTCACTCTGCAAACGTAGCACTTTTCCACAAGAGAATTCTACAATGAGTGATTATAACAGTTTTTCGCAAACACCACCAGCACCTGCTAATTTTGGGTATGATCACCTTTGGACAGTATGCATTCTGGCCTTATATGCATCGAAAATTTCTCAATAAGGCTGCAAAATGAAAACCATGTATTGAGGTTGGTATGAACCTTAAAACCGTAATCTCAGCATCGAAATGGCAGCCTTTGGTAATTTGCTCCGAGTCCAATGAAGAAACTCAAATAGACTGTGGTGGACCAATTACAATTGAAAAAGACCGAGATAGACATTTTTTGCATGTATTGATAGTTTCTCTAGGTAACCTAAAGTAGAAACCTTTGATAAAGCTAACCAACCTAAAGTAGTTAGGTTTCTAAACGATTACATACAAACACATGGAGATCCTCGATATATTAGACTATGTCAAGCACGCTGTCTTATTGGGAGGAAAGTTAAATAATTCTGCAAACAACCTAATTTTAACATTTTTACAGTGAATGCTTATAATCACAGAGCGATTGGATTAGTAGAGCGTTTGATACAAACAATTTAAAGACGACTAAGCTGCATGAAATTGGCTAATAAGAATAATACAATCACAATTAAAGAATCAATAAAGTCAATAGTGTATCAATTACGTATATGCAATTAAAAGACTACAATCGAAACACCTTTCCCAGCTCACGTTGGAAGAAAACCTAATACAATACTCTGTAATATAAATACAACACCAAAATCAACTAATGTTTTGTTTGAAAAAATTCTCAATCACTATTTAGACAAAGACACAGTCCCAGTGCAAGACTACCTTGATGATAATGGATGGGTAACAAGGAAACGGAGCGAAATTCTTGTCGAGGAGGCGATGACGAAAGCTCAGGTGGACGCGGGCCGAATTAAACCGGGGAGAAAAACGAAGCTGTATCCCATTTCATTCTCCATCCAGAGTTTTGCAAGCCGATACCTCGAACCGAACGGTCACTAGAAATAAATTTGTCAAAGAAAATTGTCAAAACGATCAACGCGGGATTTGCGAGGCCTTTGGGACACGTTAGTGTCTGGAAGTACAGTCTTACGTACATCCCCAACAACCTCGGTGATCAAAGAACTTGGTGTTCCTGAAGTGAAGATCTGCAATAGTGACAGTGCCAAATTCTGATCATAAGCTGAACGAAATATCGAATGTTGGCAGTATGCTCAAAGGCGCCCACTCCCCTATGACAAAATTACTGAAGAAAAAATTGCTCTGCTTTCGAAGGAACTAAAGAAAAAGTATAGAGGAGATAATAACATCAGGCATCGCCAGGCGGATAAAAAATCAAGAGTTTCGTCTGAGAACAGCAACATTTCTGAGGCCGTGTCATCTCGAAAACAAACAAAGCCTCAAGCTACAAGTGGCCGCCGAATATCGTCTGCCACACCAAACATGTCGTCAGCTTCGTCTACAGCTATTCCGTCAACTTCAAAAGGGAAAAGGAATCGCAAAGCACAAGACTACTACGAATTCGAGAAATCAGTATGCTCCGTCAGCGACCATGAATCGGCTCCGGCTCTCAAACTTCCGGAAAAAAATAATCGTGTCATCAAGACAGTTATACAAGAAAACGCAAGGAAACCACCATCAGTCGAAACTTTCTTCCAACTACCAATTGTGAGCCCACCAGACCCTCGTGTCCAACACGTCGTGAGTACGCCTCTTGAAGAATACGATTATGCTGAATATGATCGTTAGGTTAGCATGAGTGTATTTCATGCAGAGAATTGAATTTGTAAACAACTTCAACTGTTGACTTCAAATTAATCATTTCATTTTAATTTTAAGTATTTTAAATTATTTGTTGACGTATTATTTTCCTTTTCAAAGTATTATTTTGTGGTCGTGAATACACTATTTAATGAAAATTTTTTACGTTTAAATAATGCAATTATCTTTTAATTTTAAACGAGTTTTATTTGCGCTGGATTTGCTCTTTTAATTTCCTGTTTGTTCAAATTTGTCTGTAATGGCTGACTGTTCGCATGTTCATTAATTTGCTTTCGAAAGCCATTGCATTTCAATGTCTCATGTTGATGATGAAAATTTGAACGTTATTGTAACCAGTAAAAGAATACATATACCAACCAGTAAGTATGTTATTTATAGTTAAAAATTGATCACTTGCAATTTCAATTTTTTTTCAAAGTCACGGATTTGTGATACAGTTATATCATAGTTAAAATGTGCATTAAGTTATTAGTTGTTCTTATGTCATTTAACTTTAAGTTTTTTCCTCCTGGTCATTCAATTAGTTTTTACTTCCAACTAATAAATCAAGTATTCGGATGTGTTCACACTTCTCAATTTATTTTTAATGTTTACTTCATTCTTTTGTCAGTCAATCTCAAATTCAGTTTCTTGTCAGTCTCTCTTATTTTTGGAGCAAGAAAAGCCTACTGAGGAATCGAGTCAGTATTCCACATGATCAGAATAGAGTTAATCTCGTGTCACCATTGTCTAGTAAAAATAAGAATCGTAATTGCAAAAAGCTACACGAAATACAGTGGATTCGCACCACGAATTCAACCTCTCCAAAATAGACAAGCATTTGTGGTTCACTTGCTACCTGTACAGTCAGAGGTATCACAACCTTCCTAAATCCCTTCATACTTTACTGAGGAATACAGTTGCTCCGTATCACCGGATATTTAAGTTTCTGGTGTTCCTCATGCCGCACCTATTGGAGTGTTGTGATTTGATGAGACTAGATGGACTAGATTTTTGGACGGACTTATTTTGTTACCTAAAACTCAATTCCACTCTCAACAAAGTGAAGGTGCTCAAGAGTTTAAGAATTTAGAGCGAATCACTAGAGATCGGGACAGAAGCTTCAATTTAATTCAACTGCAGCTTAATTTTGGTGAAAAACGATCTCAGGAGAAGTTACAAGCTATTTGAGCAATAAAAGCATTGTTCTTCAAACTGCTGAAAATAAAATTTTTTTCAAATTCACTGACTCGTTTGACGAACTCTTGCAGGTCACCAGTAACTGGTCTTTAATAGCAACGGCATTGTACATTGATACATTATTTTTAACCCACTTTTTTTTCAGATTGATAATAAGGAAGGCATCATCATGCCTCTCTACAAAGACACTCAATATAAAAAGAAGTTAAAAAGGTCAATGGACAAAGTGAGACATAGATATTTCAAGCTTCTTTGAGTTAAAATGATCCAGAAACACATCAGTAGAACACCCGGGCCGAGGATTTTGCCTAGTCTTTGTGAGCAAACCAAAATATTGGCGTTTACTTCTACACAAACTCTTAAAGTTTATTATCGAGGCAACACAATGAGCTAACATAGGTTTTCTAACCCGTCTTCTTCAAAAAGTTATTAACAATTGTTTTTCATGAAGTTCGACATTTTCTTCACCTAACTCGACGGTTCATTAACCCGTAATCTTAATTCGTTGTCTTTTTTGTATTATTCAGTGGTATCAAGGACATTAAAACAAACAGATTGCAACCGGCGGCGTTGAAAAGGTGCATTTGAATCTCATTATGCGATGAATCATACATGCCATTAACATGCAAAAGTCTCTTCTACTGCAGAAAAAAGAACAAAAACAAGCTAAACCAAAAAAAACTAACAAAAAAAGGCTTCATTGTCATCTGTATCCTCCTCCTCTTCATTCTGTGTTGATGACGTCGATCAAATTTTTATTATTGCAGCACAAATTTCTGTAATTTTTTTTCCTTGTGCGGAGCCTGGATAAGATTTACACCCGTTGAAAAGAAGGAAATAAATGGACAAAACAGTGTAATTGTAGTGTATTTCTAAGAGTGTAATTTTTTAAAAATTGCGGTGTATTTCTAAGAGTGTAATCACTTCAAAATTACACTTTTCACTCTTTTCCCCACTAAAACTTGAGCAAAAGAGTGTAATTTTTAAGAGTGTAAAAAGAGTGGAATGAAGAGTGTAAAGAGTGTAAAAAGAGAGTAATTTTCTTAAAATTACACTCTTACACTCTTTTCCCTGCTATTTAAGAGTGGAAAACGCTTTACACCCTAATCTCGCTTAATAACGGTGTATTAGGGGTGGACACCTCGGCTCGGGCAGGGAAAGAAATGTTGTTGATATCAAGGAGTTGAATTAAAAAATTGAAAATCAGAAACTACCTATTGCAACTCAGCGCATAGGAGCTGAACCAATTGTTGCGGGTCATACCAATAATAATAGGGTAGACAACAAAGTTGATTTTCTTTCACAGAGACAGCTGAATCGGTAGCTTAATTTTATGGATGACATGCTTCATCAGACCTGGATGCCAACGAATGATGAAGCATTGGTACTTGATTCAAGAAGAAACTTCTATTAACCTGTGAAAATTTGCTGCAAATTGCAGAATCGCAACAAAAAATTTGAAATTTTCTCCCAAGAGCAGTTAGTGAGAAGTATAATGTTCTTTGAAACCTTATTAAAAGGCATACCTCAAGAAGTGTAGAACAAGGTTTATGTTTTGAGTTCAAAAACTTTGTAAGGTACAAAAAAGAGTTAGTGAACACGCGTTTCATTTTTGGAGATCTTGGCATCAAAACATACAGTGTCAAACAGTTGTCTTTTTCGTTGAAGCAATTTTTCGCTAATCAAAAAGACTATCAATCACTCCATCCTGCTATAGTTAGTTTATACCATGTATTTTGTGACCTTTTTCTGGAAAGTTCAGTGAGCGATATCAACAACGCATAATCATTGCCTAATGCCCTTTCGTTCGTAACGAGAGATCATCTAATTGAGCGTGTTGTTTCGGTTTGTCTTGTAGTCCAATTGCTTTTCATTACGTGCACTTTTGAGATAAAATAAGGAAATATCACAATTATTTACTGGAAAAAATTGCCCATTTTGCCAAGTTCCCCCAAAAATCTGCAGCTGTGGCTGACGTCGGCAAACTTTAGGTATTGCCAACAGCTTGGCATAAAAGAAGAAAGGCATCTGAAATCACCAGAAAATTGCCACAACATGGATAGAGGATATCTTCAATATTTAAAATTATTTGCACTCAGTGCATTGATCACAAAATTGTGACTGTGCGTCCTCTTATTTAACTGAAATAAAGAAGATGCTAACTTAGCCAACTTAATTGTTGCTCAATAAAAGCTTCTTGTCAAAGTTAGCTGAAATGAATTTAGTACAAACATGAAATGATAGGTAAAAACCGATGCAAATTTCTTCCATCAGAATAAGATTTTGGATAGTCTAAAGCTTAATGTTCTCTAAGAGGTCAAAGTACACTTGTGTAAAAAGATTGTTTCGTTATATAATCGGGCTATTGTTGTTGTTGTTGGGAATTTACGACTGCTTGTCGAGGGGTCGTTCTGACCCTTGAGTCTTGCTTTTAGAGAATTGTCCGTAAATTTTTGCATCGGTGACAATCGCAACACAGTTGCCACCTGCAGATATTTTGAGTGTTGAACGATTTATTAACAAACTTCCACATCAAGTTTAGCATTCGGTTTTTCAGTCCTCGCGGTTCCATAAATTTTCTTTCATTGTAGATCCGGTTTGCTAGTCTGCAATTTTTGAAAACGAATTCATTTCGCGCCTTTTCGAGCCTTACATTTCTGAGCGTGTATAATTCTGTGGATCTTCCTCGAACTTTGTTTATTTCAGTTATTTCAATATCGTCTCTTCCTTCTTGAGTAAGCTTTGAGAGAGTGAAGAGATCGTTCATCTGAATGTACATTGGTAATGGCAAGATGTTCAAAAGCCTCAGTTGATTCTCGTAGGGCTCGTTTCGTACTGTTCTCCACCTCACTGCTTTTCGCTGGAGTTTTTCAAGATTGACTAAATCAGATTTTGATGGCGTGGTACAGTTGATTCCGTATAACAAGACTGACAGAACAAGCGATTTGTATAATCCCAGTTTTATGAAGGATTTTACGGCATAGGCGACGTTCCTCCTTATCAGGTAAAGGACTCTGTTTGCTTTATTGAGTCTGGCATTTATATGAGCCGACCAAGTCAGTTTCTTACTGACGTTGATACCAAGGTCCTTGACTGCTTGCAGAGAGTTCAAATTTTTTCTGGCCCTCTTATGTTTAGTATTGCACACTTGTCGACTGCAAGTTCCATTTTGTTTGTCGCTACCCAGTTTTGTACTGCATTTATGTCCTCCTGGAATTCGGTGTCACTGTATCCTATTGAGAGAATCTTCAGGTCATCGGCAAACAGGTATGGATCGCTAAATCTTAGGACATCTGGGAGGTCATTGATGAGTATACCGAGAAGAAGGGGTCCAAGAAGAGATCCTTGGGGGACGCCACTTTTGATTTCAAGAATCCGCGAGCTTGTATTATAAGCTCTGACAAAATTGTCTTCTATTGTGGAGATAGTCAACCAAAACTTCGAGGAAGCATCCGCCCACAGCAATTTGACCTACTTTGATGAGTAATTCTTTATGCGGTACTTTGTCGAAAGCTTTGGAGAAGTCAGAGTAGAAGGTAACTATGTTGTCACTTGTGTTCTTGTCCATTGCCTCGTAAATCTTTTGCAGGAAGGAAAGCATATTTGTAGTTACAGATCTACCTCGAACAAAACCATGCTGATGCTTCCTCAAGTGTTTTCCAAAGTGTTCATATAGTGCTCGTACATGCATTTTTCGAAAATTTTACTGTCGATATTCACTAGAGAAACCGGACGATAATTCGTGACCAGACTCGTGTCGCCCTTCTTATAAATAGGGGTGACTGATGCGATTTTCCAATGTTCGGGAATTTTTCTCAAGCGCTTTATGTTCTTAAAGACTAGGTATAAGACATCAGTCATTGGTTTCGCTGTTTTTTGGTAGAAGATAGGGGGTACCCGTTAGGGCCTCTATCTTAGTGATATCGAGCTCCGATTGTATTTGATTAATTTTTGGTTTTGACATACAAAAGTTTGTTAAAGTTGCGTTCATAGAATTGATGTCTTCTTTGCTAAAGGAATGTTTAGGAGTGTAGACAGAATGAAAGAAGTCGTTTAGTAAGTTAACTTTGTCTTCAATGTTGGATGCTGATCTTCCACCATTGATTAGAACTTTTGGGAGTTTTGGTGAATGAAGACTTTTGAGATGTTTGAAGATCACATTGGTGTCTCTTGTGCTCAATATTTTCTCGTGATAATTACACCGATCTATTTCTGCGGCCTCTGTCACAACGTTTTGAAATTTTCTTACGATGTTTTTCCGATATGACGTTGGTTTGTTCGCTACAAGTTTACGCTGAGTATTCAATTTTTTCATCAAATTGGACGTACTTGGTGTAATCCAAGGTGGCAGAGATTGCCTATGCCTGGTCCTTTTGTGAATCGTTGCTTGTGCTACCTTGTCAAAAAAGTCGTACATCACTTCGCATATGTTGTTTATGTTTGTGTAACACACTGGTTTGAAGTCAGCAATTTTGATCATTTCGCTTACTTCAGAGTAATCGGCTCTTCCAAAACCTCGAAAATTTCTCATAGTGGGTTTCATTTCCGTATGAGGGCACTCAACTAGAAGACTGATTGCCTTGTCGTTTTAGCTCCGTTATTTGGTTTGTTACTCCTATACGGTTTAACACATCGTTCACTTCATTCGTAGTGGGGACAAAATTCTCGGCTTTGGATTTGTCGGGGTCTTCTGGAACCCCTTGTATTCGAATGCTTTTTCTGATATTGTGATCCAAGTCAGGCGAGGCGGCTCTCTGGAGTGTGCTTTGGATGTAGCACCTATGTTTCTTGGCTGGACGGCAACAGCCTCTGCATAGCTCTTATCTACTTTTTCGCATGTAGTTTTGATGGCATTATCCACTCTTGTATCAACGACTGCTGTTATTCTCTCTTCCATTTTTTGCAAATTCTTGTTGATCTCCTGCGTTTCTTTTTCAATCTTTTCATTCATCTTGTCAATCGTTCGACATTTTTTTTGAAGTTGTCTCTTTCATTTTTATTCAGACATTTTACACAGAGAAGCATTGCCAGTTGACCCGCTTCTTTGAGACCCTTAACTGCAACTTGCGTAAGTCCAGTACAACTTGGCTTGAAGTGCATATGAACATTACAGGCGACGCATATGTATCTTGGCGATGATTGATTTATCACTTTTTTACACGTATTGCAATTTTTTGTTGTTGTTAAGGGGGGATAAATAAAGCGAGACTCAAGGAACAGAAGGATAGATAATGCTAGGAGTCTGAACAATTAAATTCAGTCTCTTAACAACAGATGAAGAGTCGATACAATGTTTTGTTGAAAGCCTGGACATTTAAATCCGTTCTTTTCACAAAAACTTTCTATAAATTATTCAATGTCTTGAGTTTTATCCAATTTCTGTCGTTTCGCTTTTCGTTGTTGTTTGTTCGGCTTCTTTCGTTTCTTTAAGAGTCTATTGAGGTCGATACCGTTATTGATAACAATTTCGAGACTGTGAATTTCTAAGGAATGTTGTTGGTGAAGCTGGCTATACTCGTTGGTCTGTGAGTTGTCTTTTCGTTTATTGTTAGATATGAGATCCTTGACTACGTTGACAACAGGTATGTTCAGAGTTTTCAGCCCTGACTGTATGCCGGGTGCACCCTCTCGCTCGCAACACACAACAACTACTATTTGTTTCAAAGCCCGAATTTCCTTTAGCAGTTGAGCAGATGACAGGGGAGTTCGGGGGTCAAAAGGATGATCTGTTATAGTGTTGTTTATAACGTCGTGCCACACAATAAATTCTTGTCCGTAATCGAAATCTTTGATGATGTTCTGTAGCAATTTCCATGGGTTTCTTGCAAGTGGATGTAGACAAATACCAGTGTCACTGTAGACGTTTGCTGATAGTGTCTCTGCTTTTTGGTGTAGTTGAGGTTCTCTTGTTTGTAGTGCGTGGTGTAACGAACTTGCTCCAATAATAATAGGGACCATCAGAAAGATAAGTGGGCCACCTCGGCTGCCCCGTAAATCATGTTTAATCTGAAACTAGGGAGTTGTAGACAGAGAGCAAAACAAATCTACATGTGGTATTATCTTCCGATACAGAAAATGCACAATGAAACAAAATATTAAACAATTAATTATATGAAAAAGCTGTAGAATTCTGCCAATCATGTTCTGCTATAAATATATATCTGAAACATGATCTCTTCCGTTTGTGCCCCCCCCCAAAGTACGTTTTACGCCCCCAGTTACAGAGCACGTGCCATTACATAGTAAACCATTATGTAAAAATATGGCACGTGCGTCTGGGGGTGCAAATAATATGCGCCCACTAAGGGGGGGGCACAAACGAAAAAGATCCTTGAAACACCAAAACAGTGTGAAAAATTGCCAAATCTTCTGAGAGATGCCTTTGATTATATCAAGATCGATTATTCTGCCTTACCATCAGCCGCTGAAAATGGAACACTTCACCCTCAACAATAATGAATTATGCAAGATTTCAATTAAAATCTAATGGAGATTGAGGA
>NW_027453173.1:0-81000 GCF_964194025.1 Convolutriloba macropyga | reverse complement strand
TGGTTAAGAGAAGAAGTGACAAAACAAAAGGAAGCAAAGAAAAGCAGTCGAATTTCAACACACAAAAAACTGAGAACTGATTTATTTATCTTAAACGTTTGTATCATCATTATTAATTCAAATAAGCAAAATGATTTCCTGAGTATACTTAAGGCGGTCAATGTGACAGGTTTGAATTGTACTTCTGGAGACATCTTTCTCGAGTAATTCTGCAGTTTCATCTAATTTGTTCTGTAGCTCATTTAGTTGAACAAATAAGAAAGTTTTGTTTTTTTTTCAAGTTAAAATTTTAACAAGTTTCATTAACGTTGATTTGCACTGACTCCATTAAATCACACTCACTGAATTGAAACCGACACTTTCCTGCGTTTAAAACTGAGCTTACCGATGATACCGAGGAAAGAACGCAGGGGATTTCCTCGTTTTTTTTCTAAAACTGAAAATACGGACAATTTCTAAATTAGGGGACCCCTGTTCGCGAGCCCGAATTAGCATTGTCCTTGAGAGGGAAACCAGTGCCAATCAGATCCCTTAAGAGTACCAGAATTAGTAATTTTGTGTTAAATAGGGAAACAGAATTCAAGGACACTCTAATTGGATACAGACTGAATGGAATGTCAATTGAATCAAAGAGACAAAGAACGGCAGTAGATTGTTCAATTGCCTGCCATCAATCTCCATATTGTCACTCGTTCAATTTCTGTCCCTTTAATAAAATATGTGATCTAAACAGTGCTGACAGATTCTCAGAAGAGGGCAGGGTCAAAATCGCTGAGGTGAGTGTAAAAACAGAAAGTAACACGGTTACCTTAATAAAAGTAGTATTTATATATCAAAACAATGAATTCATTTACTAACCAGATTTGAAGTCATAATTCAAAAGAACTATAAAATTAAAACTGACTATTATAGCGTCTTTGAAAGATGTAGTCATAAAAATTTCACAAAAAAAAGATAGATAAGGATATTTTTTGAAAAAATAAAAAACCCAAAAGTACAGCGCAAAAAATGTAAAAATTGGAATGAAAAAATAAAAATTGGAAAAGTTGCTGTCATAAAAATTGGAAACTAAAGGAAAATTTTTAACTGGTTGTTAACAGTAAGTTTTCTAAATTGAGAGTCAGGTGCTCCTTGACTATAACTATCTCACAACAATTGACATTAGTGAAAGTGAAAAACTTGTCAAGTGAAAAATTACTAAGACTTGCTAAGAATATTAGCCCGAGCTTATGTGTGACCAATGCCAAGAGATTTTCTCACCATTGCCCTGACATCTGTGCGGTAGAAAGCACTTCCATTGACACTATAATATTTCACTAAATGCTTTTAGCAATTAATCTGAATAATATTCTTTCGATTTGAAAGGCAGTCCTGTTAGATACTTGGAGAAATGAACAGGGATATCTAAATCTGTGCGGTGTTCCGCCTTCAGTTAATATTGAAAGTGTAGTGTTGGCGGTGCTGTGGCCGGACGTCAGAGAAGCAAACTAATCAGCTTGCTTCGCTGACGCCAGTGTTGGTGGTGTTTCAAAAAAGAACATTGAGTTATAGTTACTTTGGCACGATATGCCTGGGCTACCCGTTGCCCACTGTTGTTCCTTGTCAACAGTTAAAACTTTCGTGAGACTTGCTTCACAAATCTTCCTTTGCTACCGTGAGAAAGTCATCCATTTCCTAACCATTGAATTACATCTATAAAATCAACATTGTCTTGGTGTTTCTTAAAGTTACAGTTTTTAGCACGTGCCTCTCCTGGTACACTGGGCCCCCATTTTTGGGCACCAAAAATCAGAAAGTTTGTAGTCGATCTGTTGTTGTTGTTGAAGTCTGTTTGAAGTTGCTCTTTGTCGTCTTGTCGTGTTCTCTTTTCCTCTGTTGTGTCTTTTGTGTATCTGAACTGTATTTGTTACTTCATCTGATGATGATTATGTTGAAATGTTGTATTGAGTTGTGTCCTCGATAAAACGCTGATCTTGAAGTTATGGACTCGTCCATATCTACAAGTATGTCTGAACTGACTTTGATGATGTCTACTGTTGAAGAATGTGTTCACTGCTGTTCGAAAAATGCTGATGCTTCTTCTGAAGTAATTCTTGCTGAAGTGTTTGTTGTTGTGAAATTTCTGCTGATGTCTTCCGTCGGTGTTGTCTGTAGATTGTTGCTGTGTACTGGTTGTCAACGTGCTTGTTGCAGTGTTATATGAAAGTGGTATGCTGGAAAGTTTAATTGCTTTTTGTGCTGATTGCGTATGACTGTTTACAATTTTAGTTGTTCTGAATCGACTTTTGTATTGGCTGATTGGCAAATGTCGAATACTGAACGATTTATGGAATTGTTGTTGTTGCTTGTCTGCTCGTTGAAAGATGCTGGTTGACAAACTGATGCTCCCCGTGTTCCCTAACTACCTAAAGCTATCACTACCTTGTACTTATTGCCTACCTTTGACCTAATTGCCCGCAGTTAGAGTTCGTCTGAATACCAAATGTTTGTAACACTTTTTACCTCTGGTGTCTGGTTTTACCTAAGCTGTTTGGTGTCAACTAGCTATTAAAAATACTGTTATCTTGTCGGTTGAACTCTCTAATGTTTTGCAAAAAGCTAATTAATTGTGCATTTGAAGTCCAAAACCTACCTAATGTCTATCCAGAATTTGTCTTCTTGTTAAACCTACCTACCTAAATTTTTCCAACTGAACGTCTTTTCCAATGTACGCTAAATTTGCTAAATTGAGTATTCTGGTGAGTTAATTATTGAAATCCCTAATTGTACCTGAATGATACCTAATAGTCCCTTTGAATTGTTAACTGATTGAATTGAACTTCAAATTTTCGTCTTTCACTTTACCTTAAGCCCAAAACTGATATCAGGTTTTTGTCTCAGATTGTTATTAAATTCTTGTTCCCCATTTACTATTGGTAGTCTTTATGTTGATTTGCCGTTGATCAAACTAAGTTTAATAGCTGGTTTAACAAAATCCCCTTTTGATGTTTTAACCAGGCAAGACCTTACCACATTATCCTTACCATTATTTATCTTTTGTACCCTACCTACCGGCCAAATACCCCTGGGTGTGTTGTTTTCTAATATCCATACCATGTCCCCTACTTCTATCCCGTCTACTGTTGAATGCCATTTTCGACGTTGTCTGAGTGTTGGCATATATTCCTTTAAAAGACGTGTCCAAAACTCGTTCATAATACTGTGGACGTTGTTCCATAGTTTTGCTGTTCCTCTGTCGTCGCTGCTAATTGTATTATCTGAAGGCAGTCCTGTTGTCATTCCTGTCAAAAATATCCTGGTGTCAGGCTCTCCACATCGCGTATGTCACTGCTGACTGATGTTAGAGGTCTGCTGTTGAGTAGAGCTTCGACTTGGCAAATAAGGGTTGAGAAACTGTCTGCCTGGCGTTTCCTAGATCCGGCGATATTGAAGAAGAGTTGTTTGCTCATCCAAATGAGGCGTTCCCATTTTCCACCAAAATGTGGAGTTCCTGGTGGAATAAATTGCCATGCAATCTTTTTCGATTCCGCATATTTCTGTATCTCTGTAGTTGTGAAGCTGCTTTCCTCGAAGTTGTTTGCTGTACTGGTGAAATATATAGCATTGTCACTGTGAATTCTTTCCGGTAGTCCTCGTCGGCTGAAGAATCGTTGAATTGCCATTATGCATGATTCCTTTTGCAAATTTCTCGTTACTTCGATATGAACGGCTCGTATCGTCAGACAGGTGAACAAGCAACAATAATTTTTCATGGCTGTGTTGATCTGGCTGTAGATTTCAAAGGGCCAAAAAAGTCAAATCCGGTGTCCTTGAAAGCTACAGGTTTCACTGAGAATCTTTAGCTCGGAAGATCTGACATCTGAGGCTGGCTGTTGAGTTGTCTCTGTCGTCTGCACTCGTAGCATCTGTTCCAGATCTTCTTCATTACTGTTTTGCATTGAAGAACCCAAAAGTTCAACTGAAGGATGTGTGTTTGCTGTTCAACTCCAACATGACCATTGATGTTGTGTTGCGGTTCCAGAAAAAGACGAATAATCCTGTTCCTACCATCTAAGATTATTGGCTTCTTTGTTGCTGTTGAAACTGGCGCGTTGGCTAGTCTGCTATTTGAACGAATGATACCATCTTCGTCTATTGAGGGTGTCAACTGAATCATTCTATTCTTTTTCTGAACTGGCCTGTTGTGTGTTAGTTGATTTACATCCTCGTGGAACGATTGCTGCTGAGACAAACGGAAGAGAAATTTCTCTGCATCTATGATATGTTGGTCACGTGCTTTCGTTTTGTTTCGTAGGTTTTTAATTTTGATGATGACGGCTCTGAGTTTCAGCCACTGGCTAAACCTGTTGGCATCAATGAAGTCCTTGTCAATTGGCTGTCGTCGTGTTACCTGAGACTTCTGTTCTGCGCTGTTCAAGAAGACATTTTCATGTTGTTGTTCGTCAGTTGTACA
Organism: Convolutriloba macropyga; assembly: GCF_964194025.1. NCBI lineage: Eukaryota > Metazoa > Xenacoelomorpha > Acoela > Convolutidae > Convolutriloba > Convolutriloba macropyga. The sequence goes on along the minus strand of NW_027453173.1, from coordinate 76,547 downwards.
GTTGTCGTTAGACGATAGAAGAAACTGTGGTCCCTGTAACCAAAGAGATTTTTCTATCTCTATTACTTTAAGTCCTCTCGTTCCTTGATCTGCTGGGTTATCCTTATTATTGACGTAGTTCCACTGATTGAGGATTGTGAGATGCCTTGTTTCGGCAATTCAGTTTCCGAGGTACATCTTGTGTTTCAACTTGAAGTTCTTTATCCAACTGAGAACGGTCGTGCTGTCACTCCATAAAAAGATTTTGTCAAACTTGAAATCCATTTCGTCTTCGATTGTTTTCTTCAATCTTGCTGCATAAAGTGATGCTTGCAGTTCTAATCTGGGAATTGTAGTTTGACGTAAGGGTGCCACTCTTGTTTTTCCCATAGGAAAACGAATTGTGGTTCCTTGGCTGCTATTTGTCTTGATGTATGCTACCGCTGCTGTTGCTTCCAATGATGCGTTGCAGAATACGTGAAGTTTCATTGTGTCCCCAAGTCCTGTACCACCTACAAACCTCTTAACCCCTACCGTACCTAACAGTTCCGTTTCCTCTGACCAATCCTTGATGGCCTTAACATTGTCTCCTTTGATGGCTTTGTCCCATTCGCGTCCATGTCTCCACAGTTCTTGCAGTAGAGTGTTTGCTTGGATGAGGAATGGCGATATGATTCCCAAAGGATCGTAGAAACTTGACACAAAAGACAGAAACTTGCGTTGAGTCCAAAGTTTCCTGTCTAGGTGCTTTCTGTCTTTCGCCTTAGATAATAGTTTGTCTTCGTCCAAGCTCCAGTAAACTCCAAGTACTCTTTGATGAAAACCTTTACTGAAGAGCGCCTCCACTGGCTTGCATAGGTCATCTTGCATCTGCTCACAAAACTCACGGCTGTTGCTGCACCATTTTGTCAGATTGAATTTGCCATTCTTCAGAGTATCCTTGACATCCTTGGCTGTGGTGAAAGCTGTGATGGCGACGCTAAAAGATGCAACCATGTCATCCATATAGAATGTCCGCTGAATGATCTCTAGAGAATTTGGGTGATCTTCGAGGTCGTCTTTGGCTGTTTGTTGCAAAACAAAATTTGCGCAAGCTGGTGAGTCCCTGGCTCCACAGATGTGTCGTTGATATTCGTACACCTCTAATTCTGAGCTGTTGGGTTGTCTCCACGTGAATCGTAGATAACGTCGGTCCTGTTGTCGTACTCCGATTTGCATAAACATCGCTTTGATGTCTCCCTGGATGGCGATGGCTCCCTGTCAGAATCGTAGCAAAATTCCAAGCATATTCCCGAGGAGGTCAGGTCCAGCTAACAGTTTGCCATTGAGGCTTGTTCCGCTTTGTGGTGCTTAGGCATTGCAGATTCTTCGTATCTTGTTGGGTTTGTTTGGGCTGACAAGATCATAGTGTGGTATGTACCATCTTGTATCTTTCTGTCGCTGGAAGGGTACTTTTGCAATGTAGCCTTCTTCCAGGTCTGCTTGAATGCCCTCATCGTATTTCTTGTTCTGTTCAGGTTTCTTCTGTAGTCTGCTAACGAGATGATTCAGATGAGTCAAGGCTTGTGACCGGTTGTCTGGTAAACTGCTGTCGTCTTTCCAGAGAAGTCCCGTTTCATAGCGTCCATCTGCTTGTCTCACGCATGTTGTGTTAAGTATCTTGGTGGCTAACAAGACTTCTGGATCATTAGAGTTGGTTTTGGATTGCAATGGAATTGTCTCTGCTTTCCACCAATGAAAAACTTCTTGGTTAAGGTCATTGTCTTGTTCGAGGCAATTGCTGCAAAACAAAGCAGTATGCTGCATTGAATATTGTGTTTTGCTGTCATCCAGTACTGCATGAGGTCCAGAAATAGTCCAACCAAATTTGAAAAAACTTGCGCTTGCTGCTGACAATGGTCCATGTTCCACTCTGACTGGTGAGATAAGGTTAATCTTTTCCTGTCCAATCAATACTGTGACTTGGAGATTATCCAGAGTTGCCATTTTGACATGTCCAAGGTTGTCGTACTTTCTGGCAATGTCTCCCGGGTGATCCCTCAACTTTGGCAAATTGATGTTTTCCACAACATATATCTGTTTGATATTGTAGCGTTCATCGTCTTCCAAATTTGAAATTTCTGTTGACGTTGTGTAACAAGTTTTTGTATCTGTTCCGATGGCTCCTTCCAAGACAAGTTGTTGACGTGTTTCTTTTTGAAGGCGTAGTTCATCAGCTGTCTTCGAGAGAAGTATTGTCAAGCTGCTTCCTGGGTCTATGAACGCGTATGTGCGAACTTTCTTCTCCTTGTTATGCAAAATAACTGGCATGACATATAGAAGATTCGTTGTCTTTTGCTGCTGTCGTGTACTTTGTTGTGGTTGTTGCTTTGTTGTTGATGACTGCAAATGAGTTACCATTTCCATTTGAGTTGTTCAATTGAGAGTTTGTTTGAGCAATTGCTGTCAGTGTTCGTCCGTATCTACTGTTGGTACCGTGTAACATAGTGTTGTGTCGTTGTCCGCATCCTTGCTCCCTGCAATTTGAGATTGAAGGACATTTGTTGGCTCGATGGTTTGCTTCCAAACGGTTTCTGCAAAAGTTCAACTGATAAACCGTTTGTAGTCTTTCGTCTGCTGTCTTCGCTTTAAACGTTGGGCAGTGGAATAACTGATGATTACCGTCGTTGAAGACACAAGGCAGAGGCTGGTTGTTGCTTCCTCTTGTAGCTTGAAGCATTTGTGTTGTGCTCCTCTGGTTGTACTGATTCCTGTTGTTGTTGTTGCTAGAGTTGTTTATGTTCTGTGTTGGTTGTTGTTGCTGCTGTTGTTCCATCTTTAGTTGAGTTGGTTGTTGATGAAATTTTCGGGTTTCTTTTAAGGTGAGTTTGTTGATGTGTGTCACTGGCTGCGCTAAGGCTAGTGCCGCTTCTTCCTTGATGCTTTGAGAATTCATGTGCTTCAGCTATTTCTCTAATCCATTGGTTGAAGTCTGCAAGTGTCGGCTGCTGAATTCTTTGTCGTAAAACAAACTGAATCCATTTGAATTCTTCGCTGTAAGGTAGTTTGTCGGTTGCATGCTTCAAGATTGTCGTGCTGTTGAGATTGGCTTCGAAGTTCAGTTCTTGTAGTGTCCTTGTCATTTTGTTTATGAATGTGAAAAATTTACAATTGTCCAAAGAAGAGATGTCGTTGGTGGCCTGTTGTTGATGAGTTTCTCCAACAAGTTGCTGATGATGACGTTTGGGTTACCAAACCGCTGTTTCCACTCGTTTATTGCATCCTTGTACAGGTGTCCGTTGCAGGCAAATCCTTCAATCGCTGTTTTGGTTTTTCCAATTACAAGTCCCTGTAGATAGGCGATCTTCTGTCAATCACTGAGATGAGTGTCTCCAATTTTGGAACTGAAGCGGCTGTACCAATCTGCCCATTTGCTCACCGTTGAACTTCTGAAGATCCAACTTTGGAAGAGCTTCCACATAAGGCGTATAGAATGGAACTTGTTGTGATAACGTTGTTGACAATTTCTGTGGTTGTACTGTTGGCGGATTGAATGTTTGTGTGTCCCCCATTCCAGTTATTCTGTTCTGCTGGTCGTTTAGGCTGTTTGAGTAAGCTAGTCTATCATACCAAAAGCTGTTGAGGTTGTCACGTTGAGCGGAATTGCTAGTTTCCGGTTGTTCGTTGTGTCGTTGTGTAAACTTCTGTTAATGGATGTTTGTTGTTGTCCAATTGTTCTAGTGTTGATGTTACTGTTGGTTGCTGAGTTATCCGCCGTTGAATTGGCTGTTACTGTTGTGTCGTTGTTGTCTTGTGTGTTGAAGTTTGTTGTGGTGTTTTCTTGCGAAATGTGCTTCTGAATTTTGATTTTCATGTCGTCGATGTTGTTCCACGTGTCAGTGATTTTCCCGAATGCTGATCTTCGTCAAGCTGTGAAATCAACTCGTAAATGGTTTCCTCGAACTCTGAAAATGTTTCCGCTGCCTTTTCATGAACATTCTTTGCTGCATTTATGTTCCCACTGTCAATTAATTCGCTCATGGTTTGCAGGTTCGCAGGTTCTTCGCAATTTTCTCCCCCATCACACTGATTTTTGCGTTGAAAACGGGTGGTTGCATGGTTCTGTTCGGCATTGCTGTCATGTGGTTTGTATTCTGCTTTGTGTTTTGTGTTGTTGAAATGTTGACTGTGCTGGGGGGTCTTTATCGTCCGGTGGGGGATGGGTCTTGGTCTTTGGGGTTGATTCGTGGTCTTTGTCTTTGCCTTTGCCCTTGCCTTTGCCTTTGCCCTGAGGTTGCGCGTTCGAGCTTGGTTAGCGGGTAGTCACCAGAAATAAACTGTGCGGTGTTCCGCCTTCAGTTAATTTTGAATGTGTAGTGTTGGTGGTGCTGCGGCCGGACGTCAGAGAAGCAAACTAATCAGCTTTCTTCACTGACGCCAGTGTTGGTGGTGTTTCAAAAAAGACCCTTGAGTTATAGTTACTTTGGCACGATATGCCTGGGCTACCCTTTGCCCACTGTTGTTCCTTGTCAACAGTAAAAACTTTCGTGAGATTTGCTTCACAAATCTTTATTTGCTACCGTGAAAAAGTCATCCATTTCCTAACCATTGAATTACATCTATAAAATCAACATTAAGACTTGGTGTTTCTTAAAGTTACAGTTTTTAGCACGTGCCTCTCCTGGTACAAACTCGATCTAGATTTACCCACCGATCGGAAACCAAATTTTCAATAGGAAAATCAGAATTTTACAGAAAAGAAGGGCATTTTTCTGATGCATTTTCGCCTATGCCGATGAACTGATAACTACTTTTTTTCTGTATTAAGGAAACCAACATCATTTTTTTGTAAGAAATCGGTTTGACCAAAAAAAAACTAGGTAAAAGAATGCCAGAAAAATTTTTATTGCTCGGCAACCGAAATTAATTGGACAAAAATTGTCAAAAGTGTCGATTCTTTTCAGTTTAAAATTTTAAAAATTTTTGAACGTTAATAAACGTATTTGAACTTCAAGGTATTTCGCAAAATTTTCTTAGTTGCAGTTCGCACTAAAAAGAACGAACAATTAGACAATTTTAGAATGGAAATGCTTTTCAAAACAAAAAAAAGTGTCATCAGAATACCTCATCCAAATCAAATTTTTCTCAAAAAAGAACAAAACTTGGAAACTCTTTGAGACTCTGTATAAAAGTACTTATTGCGACAAATTTTCATGGAATTTGGGCCTTACAAGCAACTTCACGAACCCAGCAGGTGTTGAAAAGTTGTTACTATCTTCATTGCAGCGCACTGTGATGCCATGGTTACTGTGCAAAAGAATTAAAAGATTGCAGAACAAACAAGGCAACTCGGTAATGTGCGATCGCACATAAGGTTTCCACCCCGCTCATCCACAATTTTGGCATAATTGTCTGCCAAATGAAGAACATAGAAAAACCCAAAAATTCAAGTATTTTTTTTTTTAAAAATTGGTGTATGAACGAAAAGATAGCCTCCAAAGCAAATAACTTAGTGATGGAGTAAAAATGGTGCATTAGATCAAAACGAACAGCAGAATCAAACAATAACAACAAAAATTAATTACATCAAAAGCTTCATGTCCGTTTTAAAAAACAAAACTTAATAACAAAGTCAAAATTGTGTCAGATAAAACTGATATTAAACAAAATAACTTGTAATTCACCAGAAACAATATGGGACTAGTCAATAAAAAGGATTGGTAACAGTTAGAGAATAAAGAAAAAAAACATCAAAGTTGAAAAACTCGCTTATTTTTTTTTTAAAAAAATTATTTTCAAAGTAATGAAAACCAATAGAAATCAACTGAAAAATTCCATAGGTGTACTATTACCAACGCTTCAATAGAAGGAAATAACAACTGCCGGTATTCATTTTTTATGCGGTTACAAAAAGAACAACAAATAGACAACAAACAAAAAATCAATTAAAGCTTGGCAGAAAACGCTTGGCCATCAAAAAAAGCTTGGCCATCAAAATATGTTTAGTGGCACCTTTTGCGAGCACCAAAAAATGATTATGTGACCTTTCTTTAATGAAACTAGGTGACAGGTAGAAAAAACTAAAAAAGTGCAAAACTAAGTAACACATTAATTTTTTTTTTGAAAAAAATTATTTCCTAAGACATGAAAGATATTAATTACAGAATGAATTAATTAAATAGGTTCGTTTATTCTTCCAAAGGTCCCCAGAGTTGCAATTATCCAGATTATGTCTTACGTCTACAAGAAAACGTCAAATATGACAATTTCAAAAATTAATTTACTTTTTCTTCTGAAGAACCCGTGTCGAAGCCAGTAAAGTCATAACGAATTCTCCAAAAACATTAGATTGTGTGACACCAAAACCCTTTTGAAACCTTTCTTTGGCAACAACTATAACATATTTGGCCTGTAATTAAGGAGACTAGATAACAAACAGACAAAAAGGGAACAAAACTGCGAAGATGAAAAGTGTTTTTTTTAAATTGGAAAACAATTGTTTTCAGAGTCATGAAAGCCATCAGCTATTTACTAATATCAGAATATGGGCTCATCTATTCTTCCATGAAAAGTCAATGAAACCAAGTCATTGTACCGGAAATTTCATACGACTAAAAAGACAAAGTAAAAACGACAGTTAAAAACAAATAATAAAAAGTTCAAATAAATTCTTCGAGAAAGTAGTGTCGAAGCCAATAAAATCATAATCTATATGTTCAAGGATTATAGTTTATTCAGTTGCGCTGCAATTGTGCTATTATGAGGGCCATAATGTGATATATGAACTGTCAATAACGTGATAATGTGATAAAACTAGAAAACTTGAAAAATGGGCAAATACCTAAAAATTAAAAAAAACGTAAAGTCTAGTAGTAGTATCATATGCAGAGAACTATATCTATAAACCGCAGAAAAAATCATAAACCGCAATAGAGATTAAATTTGATTTCAATAGAAAGAAGAAACATTCTTTCATTGCTGACAATAAGCTACAATTTGACCAAATTAAGAGAAAAAATAGAGGCAACTTCAATAAATCATTATTTACTTAAAAATCAAATACTTTTAAAAGTCAGAACGATCATAAGCTTTCAAGTAATCAACTAGATACAATATTGTAGAGTTAAGTAGGAAACAAATTGAAACTATCCTTAGGTAGCTTTGGTTTTAATCTTCTGTTACTTAATTAATGTAGAAGAATCAAATTTTTTTAATAAAAAAGTCCGACTGACTACAATCCGAAATATTTTTGGATAATGCCAGTCTAATATTGGTCCCTGCTTATGCTATTTGTCCATTAGGAGCACTTAATTATGCGAATGTTATAGATAATGATATTTTGTTAGTTAAAAAAATCGAAAATAGGTGCTGCGTTTTTGATAATGAACGAATAAATTTAGCAAAAAACGGCATCGTTTTAGTTACAGAGCAATCTCAAAGGAATTTGAAGTAGAAAAAAACCCCTTTGTGCCTTCAAAGATTGTGTTAGTGCTGTTCGGGTCTGTACTTCCTGTAAAATTATTCAAACTGGACTAAAGAAAATTATTTCGTGCTGTTTTCGATGAAAAAGTCTTAACTTTGAAATATATATCCAAAACTTTTGACAAAAAAATTAATAAAAATAGCCTAAAACATTTTTAGTCTTTACAAATAAAAATCAACAACACTTGTGGAGAAAATTAACAAATTTTAGCAAAATTGGCGAATTTTTTGTCAAAAATTCCTGAAAATGTGAATAAAATCTCACCGGAATTCACTCTATTTTCTCAAAATTTAAACCTCAATAACTCCCTGCAAAAAACGAAAATTCAAGAACTCTTTTTAATTCCGAATTCTACGCTGAAAAAGCTTTCTAATGATACTAGTCTCAACTCTGAACGATGAATATATCGATCGACCAAAATTGACTTTGGTCGAACAAAATTGACCAAAAAAAACCCATTTGAGTATATAGTTCCTTCCCCCTCAAGAGGGGTCGGAACAATAGTCAGCAGTTCAAAAACAAAAAATAAGTTTTTTTTCCAAAACACAAAGTCCTGAACTATACAATGGTAGTGAAAACAATATTCCAAAAAAGTGATGATAACAATTGCACAAAAATTATAGGTGGTTTAAAATATTTAGACAAGTAAAAGACCCTAATGCTAAACTAAAGTTGAGAAAAAGAGCAACAACAATTGCGCTTCACACCTCGATGGAAAGCGATCTGCTACGTTTTTCTTCTATTACGCTTGAGATACACTTCTATGGTGAAAATTTTCCTCACAATCCACTGAAAAGCAGGCAGCCGGAAAATTTTTTTTTAAATTTAGCGAAAATCGATAGCGTTTTTTCTGCATCTCTTGCACAACAGCATACTGAAAGGAGAGGCAGCGTAATAACAGAAACTATTATTGCAAGATAATTGTTAAACGGAAATATCATACTCAAAAATTTTTCTTGAAACTTGCAAATTTAACCCAAAATTTGTGTAAATTATGTTGACTCTAATATTGACTCCTAAGAAGTGCCCTGAGAAAAACGACAAATGAGACAGTAAATTTTTTGAGATATTTTTATTATGATCCTTTCTCCAAGTCAATGAAATAATGGAAAATTTTCCCCTGAGCAAAACGAGCCTAAATTACAAACCTCAAATTATAAATCACACTGGAACAAAATTAAAAAAAATTATAACAAGTCTTTTTTGCCTTCGATGGCCATTTCATCATTTGCTCTTATTTTTTTTTAAATTATCTTTAATTCTTAATTTTCTCTCGTTTCACAGTTTTTCCCGTCTTTCGTGAGGTAATTATCGTCGCTCATCAGTTTAACAGATCCTAGATTCGAGGCCACAATGCAATCCATTTAGATTATTGCCATTGACAGGAGCAATAAAAATTAGCTTTTGGATTATATCTTAGCTTCATCAATCTCACCTGGCTTGGGTTGTTATAGATTGTGTTGATATAATTTCTCGTACCATTAATCATTTCGAATAACGCAAAGCGCATTTTTACTCTTATTTGGTTTATTTAGAATTCTGATTGTAGGTTTGGGGAATTATACGCTTTTTTGCAATAAGAGAAGAAAAGTTGTTACGTTCGAACGCTAAAGTCATCAATGGAGAAATGGATTTATTTACCATCTCGTGCAGATATTTTTTACCGCTGGGTAAGAGATAGATATCAATGCTAATTCTGGCTTAGAAACGCGAGAATCCAAATTAAGTTAAAGAACTTTACTATGGTTCCCATGTTTTCCATTCTGCATGATTCTTCAACTGCATGATAGATGATAGAAGAGATAATAGTAATAAAAAGGTTCTCATATATGATGACATAATATGGCACAAACACAAAATCGTTTTTTAGATTTGACAGGTCATCGAAACGCTCAGTCAAGTCGTGCTCTAAAGCGGTTTTGAATTTGCGGAGAATCTACGTTCAAACTCAATTTTTTATTATGTTCTTGCATTAAAAGTTCCAAATTCAGAGATTAAGAGCAAAGAAGAAAATAGAATTAAGAAAGTTGAGTAAAAGCTAGTAATTATGTAAAAATAATTCCTATTACAGATGCAGATTGTCTGTTTAGTCAGCTGATTGCATGTACAAAGGACCCATAGAAGGCAAAAAACCAACATGTGTAGATGGCCTTGAGAATGACACATTCTGTCAGTTTCCCTGGAGACTATCAGCCGAGTGGTCTGCATGGGAACCCAGATATGTGGATGGGGATACAGACCAGTACTTGTCTCTCACGAATATCCGCAAGTGTGGCAAGTTGGACTTGAAAGCAGATTGCGATGGCGTGCACTACCGGAACCCACTGTGGTTGAAGTGGCACAAAGGCACTAATAAGAACTGGAATCAAGCCAGATCTCACTGCACAAGTAAGCTGTCACTTTAATTGTGTCTCATTTATCAGCTGGTACATTCTCAAGTTGAGGTCCCAGACGGAAGCGACCTCTGATCAGACCCAAGTCTAACGCACACAGTGTGTTTCCAGACCAAAATTACAGGGTTTGGGATTTGGTTCGAGCGCTCAATAGTATGATCAGAGGTCACTTCGGTCTGGGGATGGTCTGATCAGAGCTCACTTCGAATGGTGACGGTAGAATCACCAGAATTTTACTTAGCTCAGCAGAACTTGATATTTCTTTTATTTAGTCATAATAATTCAGTGTAATAATTTTTAACATTGCCCGTCGAGTTTTTTTCGTTGATTGCCAGCCTTAGTTTTTCATGCTGTTCAGGTTTATTCATTGTTTATACAGAATTGAAATTCATTATATTCATGAAAAGCTCAGAATTTTCTCTGAATTTTATGAAATTTCTAATAAGTGTCATGATCAGAGCTCTGGTTATCTAAAGAACCAGAATTAATTTTTCACGATTCAGTACTGATATCCTATGATACTCAGATCCGGGTATGTACTGGGGCTGTGGTAAAGAATTGGCATACGGTACACCATGGTTATGGATGTTTTTGCTTCTAGTCCTCATAACCCATGAGTGAAAATCAGAGCTTTCCCATCGATGAATTTTCTGCGATCAGAGAAAAAGTGGTGATGAACCACCGATGAATCATGAATGGAATTTTTATGAAATTTTCTTGACCCATCAATAGGATTCACTGGGAGCCCAACACGGGCCTAAACAATTTAAATTTAAAGTCTCAAATCTGATCGTCACATCAAAAATTGAATGACAGTTAGTTAAAAGTTTTTCAGCATTTCTTGTGGTGTTTGATAAGATTTTCACAGCCTACATGATTCGATAGGACGCCTATAGATTGAAACGGGACTCTAAAAGGTATCAGTAAAAAAGTATACTTATGAAATTTTTTTAGTATTGAAATTTAAATAGGGCTATCAATTCCGTTTGGTTTCAATACCATCGAACTGCAAAAAAGTTACATGAATTACTTGAACAACAGGGTTTCTGTTCGATTGAAGGTATCTCGGGCACTTTGTTCTTCGACGTGACCTTTGACATTGAAGTTGCCAAACTGATAGACGAAAGACTTGGACCATCCCACTCCGATGGATACTTTCTGGGAATTGGGGACCTCGATTCTGAGGGTACATTCAAAACCCTAGACGGTATGCTATTTTTATAACAATTGGATGATAAATGTTGTCACTCGGATTGCAAAAATCACTGACGTAAGATTTGTGATTTATGATATTCAATGAACTGTTCTCCAAAAAGTTTGAAAAATCCACATTCTTGAGGATATGGTGCTAGAAAGACGACAAAGTGACATAGATGGTCCGCAGTTTTAACGAAGCAGAAAAGTTGAAAACTGCTCGACTACAAAATCAATTTATTTGTTCATCTATTAAAAAAGATCAGCAAAGCCGGCAGCTAATATATAAAAAGCAGAGAACGCAAAAAAAGATGACGTAGACGAACGTAATTAAAGGGCGACCTTTTCGACTGCAATTTCTCGAGCTCTTTTTTGATTCTCTAAACATCAATTGCGCCTATCTATCACAATTCAATTAACTGTTGTGTGCAGAAAACTGAAGCTTTTGACGAATAAAGAAATTTCCACAAAGTTTTCCTGTGAATAATGAATTTGGACTGATTTCTCATGCTTTGACCGATTTTGTAACGTTTGCAGGCGATGACGTCACAACCCAACTAGGTACAGTGGTGGGCAACACAGCCTTCAGAGACGGGCTCAGCTTTACCCTCAGTCACGACAAGAAGAGTGTGGAGTTCCGGGCAACTGGAAATGGAGACAAGACTTCTTTTGGGTGCTCTAAAGTAACCTACATCCCCTCACCATGAATGAAGGGGACAATCTTTACCCTAATGCATGTGATAGTTTTCGATATTTAGTAATGCAGTGTTGCTCTGTTTACAGCGAGAAAAAATTTTATTATCAACTTGATTTCAAATTTAAGAAAATAGTTTTCATCATCTCATTTTTAGTTATAGAAGAATAAACGATTTTCTCCAGAAGAATTTCGATTTTATTTCTAACTCAGAAGTTGCAATAATGCGTTCTAGCTTATAGCGGACAGATCTTTCTCGAAGTGTAGCCATATTCTTCACAGAAACCAGATTGGTAAAATCTAGCCAAGCATTTAAGTAGTAAATTCATATAAATATTTGCTGAGTTTTCGTAACAATACAGTTTACTGTGCTAAAATGTGAGTTTTGATCACCTAGAGCGAAAAAGCTGGATAATACTTGATTAAGATTATCAAGATCTAAATAGATTCTTGATAATTAAACAAAGTTTTCCAAAAGTTGAAATCAGTTTTTGAGTGAAATTTTTATAAATGAAATCAAAATTTTGCAAACTTCCTGCAAAAAATGGAAAAGCATACACGATTCTTGCAGAAGAATTCAGTTTTTATAAGAATCGCGCAATTAAAAACAAAGAAATGTGCATTATCAAGGCGTATTTATATCACAGTCGCTGAAAAATTTTGGGTTCTTCAATCAATAGGCTGATCACAGCTCAAAACAGGAGTCTCATCAGTTTAATAGTAATAGTCGCAGTCAAGATAACATCACTCTTCTGTGCAGAGAACTCAATGTTGTCTAGAATATCTGATCAAAGCCCGCTTCAGAGTCTGTTTTGTCTTGTTAAAACGGGGATATCGAATCGATCCAGCAAGAGCAATTAATTCCAAAAATGAACCGTGGAATGGAAGCATGCAAAAATGTCCAGATTGAGTTTTAGCACCGTTTGGACTTTAAAAAACATAATCATCATATTTTCTCGGCAGTAACAATTTCAAATTAATTTTTAATTGAAAAAGTTTGCAAGAAAAAATTAGTTTTCATAATGTGAATTTTACACTACACAAAATTAGACAAAATTGATTTGATATTAAATTGAAATTTTGAAAAGATTAGCAGATGAAAAATAGAACTCAAAAAGACAAAAAGAACGCTTCTCATGTTATCAGGGAAGAAATATAGGGACTAAATAGATTTGTTTTTCAGAGTTGTTGATCTCAATTTTACCGAACACTCCTTCCAAGTGATTTGACTTTTTTTATTCAGGATAATCTCCATCAGAATTGGGGATAAAGGGGCAAAAATTCCTGGTCAAAGAAATTTCAGATTAATTTTTTTAAAACATAGCAGAAAAATAATTCGTACCCGTTGAATTTTTTTAGTTTCAAAAAGCCGACATTTTCTTATCAAAAGATTTTTGCGATATTGATTTATACTCAGAAGTCGCAACGATGCGTATTAGCATAGAGCTTACCAAAAATTTTGTAGGAGTAGCCATATCCTTCACAGAATCCAGATTGGTAAAAACTAGCCAAGCAGGTGAAAAAAATTAAAGTAAGTGTTTGCTGAGTTCTCCTAGCAATAAAACAGTTTACTTTCTAAACAAATGAATTTTGATCACCTAGACAAAACAACTTGGATAATATTTGATAAAGACGATCAAGATCTAGTCTAGATAGATTCTTCTCAACAAAGATTTCAAAAAGTTGTAAAAATTTACAGCATACTAAAAAAATTTCTGAAGGCTAAAAAGCGATCTAAAAAAGAACAATTGTACAGATTTTAAAAATCAAAACAAGAAACATGAAAATATTAAATCTTGCAAGAATTCAGCAAAAAATGCAAAAAACATTCACAATTTTTTCAGAACAGTTCTGTTTTGATAAGAATCACGCATTAAAAAAAATGGGCTCACTTTTACCTAACACTCTTTTCCAGTGCTTTGACCTTTTTTACTTCAGGACAATTTCTATCAAAATTGGGGATGAAAGGGCAAGTTTTCCTGGTCAAAGAAAAATCAGAACATTTTTTTAAAAACACGGTAGAAAGTTTATTCATACCTGTTGAACTTTTTTAGTTTCAACAGATGAGACATTTTTAATGAAAAGAATTTTGCGATGATAATTTTTGATCGAAAATTGCGAAAATCAGTCCAAGCATATAGTTTTTTAATTTTTTTTTAATAGTAGCCAAATTCTTCACAGAAACCAGATTGGTAAAATCTAGCCAAGCACATAAAATATCAAGAAAATATTTACTGAGCTTTCCTAGCAATATTTTTTACTGACCTCACTTATGCATTTTGGTCACATCTCTACTGGAGTCTCGTGAGTTTAATAGTAATAGTTGCAGTCAGGATAAAATCACTCTTCTGTGCAGAGAACTCAATGTTGTCTAGAAATTCTGGTCAATGCCCCTTTAGAGTCTAATTTGTCTTGCTAAAACGGGGATATCCAGTGAAGAAAAAGATCCAGCTAGTGTAAATAATTTCAAAAAGGAACCGTGTAATGAAAGCATGAAAAAACTTCAAACTTCAGTTTTAGCACTGTCTTAACATTAAAAATTATGACTAACCGTTTCTCGGCCAAAACAATTTCAAATTAATTTTTAATAGGAAGAAAATTAATTTTCATGGTCTTAAATTTACGCAAACCTGCCAGAAATCTTGTCGCAATTCAGAATGAAAAATAGATCTCAATAAGACAAAGAGAACGCTTCTCATCTTATCAAGGAAGAATTATTGGAACTAGATAGGTTTTCTTTTTTCAAAGTTATTGAGCTAACTTTTACTTAACTCTCTTTCCATGTGATTTGACCTTTTTATTTCAACAAAATATCCATCAAAAGTGGATATAAAGTGGCAAATATTCCTGGTGAGTGGACTTTTAATTTTGATTTTTTTTTAAAACACAATAGAAAAATTATTCGTACCAGTTGAACTTTTTAGTTCCAAAATAACAGACATTTTTAATCAAAAGAGTTTCGCGATGTTTTCTTTACTCAGAACCTGCAACAACGCGTCCTAGCATATAGTTCAGTTCATTAGTAACAGTCGCAGTCAGAACAACATCAACCTTTTCTGCAGACAATCAATGTTGTCTAGAATGTCATGTCAATGCCTTCTTTAGAGTCTGTTTTCTCTAGTTAAAATAGGGATATCGAAAAGATCCGGAAAAAAACAATTCAATTCAAATTGAATGCTGCAACGAAAGCAGAAAATAAGCCCAGTTTTGTTTTGAGCACTTTTTTAACATTTAAAGAATACAATCAAAAAATTCTTCTCTGCAAAATTGTTTTCAAATTATTTTTTGATTGAAAAAGTTTGCTGGAGAAAATAAGTTTTCATGATGAAAATTTTACGCAATTATGTCAGAAATTTTGTCGCAATTCAAAATCAGCAGAAAAATTAAAAAAAATTGATTTGATACTAAATTGGATTTGTGATAAGATTAGCAGATGAAAAATAGAACTCAAAATGACAAAAAGAACGCTTCTCATGTTATCATGAAAGAAATATAAGAACTAATTAGATTTGTTTTTCAAAGTTGTTAAATTCAGTTTTATCGAACACTCTTTCCAAATGATTTGACTTTTTTATTCAGGATAATCTCCATTACAATCGGGGATAAAGGGGCAAAAATTCCTGGTCAATGAAATTTCAGATTAATTTTTTTAAAAAACAGTAGAAAAATAATTCGTACCCGTTGAATTTTTTTATTTCAAAAAAACCGACAATTTTTATCAAAAGAATTTTGCGATATTGATTTTTACTCAGAATTCCCAACAAAAAACAATTTAATTCAAAAGTGAACGATGATTTGATTAGATTAGAAGATGGAAAATAAAACTCAAAATGACAAAAAAAAATTTCTCAAGTTATCATAGAGGAAATATTGTAAATAATTAGGTTCAATATTCAATAATGATGGCTCGTTGTTAACTAACAATCTTCACAACTGAGTTTTTTATTTGAGGACAATCTCTCTCAAAATAGTGGATAAATGGGCACTATTTCCTAGTAAATGAGTTTTTAGTTTATTTAAACACAGCAGAAAATTTTTTGAGCAGTTGATACTGGACGTGATTTTCTCAATTACGATGTCTTTTTTCTCTAGCGTTGACAATTTTTGTGTTAAAAAGATCAGAATAAAAATGCATTTTTGATAGAAGCGCGGCAAAAAAGGCTCCCTTATGTTTACGACTAAAAGTTATCGAATTGTTTTGGAGAGTTTTTTTGCAACCTTTTCGTCATTTTTTGTTTCTCCTTCACGCCAATCAGAACCAATTCTTGGTGATCAAAAGTCTCATTTGTTTCTCAAAGAAAAAGATAAATTATCTAAGCATTGTTGATAATGATTGTTATGATTTTACAAATATTTCTCCCAAACCAAAAAACTGTTGCACTTTGGGACCCTGAAATTGTATCTCTGCTAACTTGTAGCTGGGTCGCATTTCTGACAGTTCATTTTTCTACTGCAGCAATAATTATATTCATTTAGCCGTTTTAGGTTAATACTAATGCTTTCATGAATTTGATACACCGAGCTTTCATCTTCAATTTGTGATTTTTGGATTATTTCTTCATATTTATTGTTCTTTTTCGGATTCCTGTCACATTGTTTCAGATATCAAAAACGACCATAACATACAAGAACAACCCAAATGAAGGCCCAATTTACAAAGTTTTCATTGAATAGCTCATAGTTTTATTGGAATCAAAAGATTTGTCACCAATTTTCTTTTTGGATTTTTTTTGGCTTTTTAAATTTTTTTCGTACCTATAGGATTTAATATGTTTAATGACAGATGTCTTTTGTTTCCAATTAAAGAATAAGCCAGCCTAGTTTTTAAAAAATTAACGACGAATAAGCCAGTTTTTATAAAAATTATTGTGATATTAGGACAATTATACACATTTTCGGCTGTTTTTAATTGTTGTCATTTTATCATAAAAATTATAGATTTGGTTGAGATTAAAGTGTAGCCATCTCAAACGATAAAATTTTTGCAGTTGATAATTGATCGGCTTACTGGCTTTGACTTAATTTAAATTAATCGCCTGTATTTATTTGCTCTTTTTTAAGTCATAAGACTTCATCTGATGTTTGACAGCTCTCTTTGTTTCCTGTTGACGACTTTTTGGAAAGGTAAAGATTTTTTTGACTCCGAATGAAATTCTTTACCAAAGAGGCAGTCTATTTTTAAACTTTCGATGTTTGTTCTTTTTTTGTCAACTTGGAAAGTAGAATTATCAATGAGAAAGCAAAAATGGCATCTCTGTTGGTTTTGTGTTTTAATTGATAACTTATAACATAAGCACTATGAGTTTTCTTGTATATCAATATTTTTTATATATCAACAGTAGTGAGTTTTTGAGACTTACATATTTTTATTTTTTTTGTTTGTCTTTTTCGCATAGTTAAAACTGATGAAATTCATAGCTTAAAAATGGTTTGGTAACAACGATTTCAAATGATTTTTCAACAGCGCCGTTTATCCCGTCTGAAGGTCGATTTGATTCTTAAACGTATTAAAGACTGGTCCCATCAATTTCATAGCGATGAAAAAAGAACCTATGTAGTTTAAATTTTACTTTTGCTTTTTTAATCAATTTTTTCTAAATTTTTGTTCGCAGCCAATAGAATTCTTTTATAAAAAAAATTTT
This sequence comes from Convolutriloba macropyga, assembly GCF_964194025.1. NCBI lineage: Eukaryota > Metazoa > Xenacoelomorpha > Acoela > Convolutidae > Convolutriloba > Convolutriloba macropyga. Next base: position 59,183 of record NW_027453173.1, on the reverse strand, counting down.
GTTCACTTTGTCTCGTAGTCGGTTTAATGGCAGGTCGTATCAGTCCCCTTATGCCGCATGGCATTAATAAATTGAATTGAATTAAATTGATTTAAGTTTGATTAGTCGGAATTACAAGTTTATGTATTTGTTTAAAAAGCAAAAAATTATCATTCCAACAAAATCAACCAATGAGAAAATCTTTTCTCTTCGAGTGGTTGCCCAAATAGAAACCTAACAATAGAAACTTTATCTTGGGCCACTTCTCAATGTGAAAAAAGAAGAAAAATTTTGGCGTTATCAAACAATTATGTCTCATTAAATCTTTGGTAATTTTTTTGAACACTCACTTTGCTAATTTTTTTAGATAAGCTAGCTGAATTTTTATGGATTGCAGGATGTTAAAATCTTTCATTAACTTAATCCTAAGAGAAGTTTAAATTTTTTTGGGGGTTCGTGTTGGGTTTAAGAGCCCTTGATATGCTCTTCTAGTGCATATTCTACTTGAAACTTCAGCGTTTAGATGAACAACATTATCATAGCTACCGTCCCTTATTCTACTGAATAACACACAAGGAACTGCTGAAACGTGTAGTTCAAATACTGAAAAATTTCCGATACAGAATTGAACTTTTTCAAGAAAAAAAATCCCTCTGTATTTGATCGTGAATATTTAAAATGTCTTGTAAAATTGACCTAAAAATACAGCCGTAGATTGGAATGCCGTAGCTGATGACTGATTTTGGATATGCTTTGAAGAACATAAAAAGGTGTTTGCAAGATAGAAAAATGTGTAACTTACAAACCATTCCACAGAAACGCGCTAATTTTGTTCTAACCAGGTTTATATGGAGTCTGAAATTTAAACTTTTATCAAAATGAATGCCAAAATTTTTGCATAAATTATTTTTTGTGAACGAACTAAGATTATTTGGTGTATGATTGCTTCCTCCAAAGCAAACGATTTCAAATTTCTCTGCATTCAAGGTAAGCTTATTTAAGGATAGCCATTGGGACTATGTCAGATGTTTTACAGGAAAATAGTAGACTGGTATCATCGGCAAAAAGAACAATCTTGCAATCTGCTGAGGCATTAGGCATATCATTGACTCAAGAAATGAACAAAAGGGGCAACAAAATTGAGCCCTGTGCCACTCCATAGGTTATTGACATTTGCTCTGATTTGGAGTTATCCCATAGAACAAAATGTTTTCTGTCATTGAGATAGTTTTTAGTAAGATTGTTTATTTTCCCACAAAAGTCCTAAATTTCAAGTTTTTTGGTGAATATTTGATGATCTATTGCATCAAAGGCTTTTTTCAAATCAAGCAAGCATAAACTGTCAGAGCTTTTGCTCTCCATTACTGTCCAGATTTCTTTTGTCAGTTCTTTGACCGCGTCAACACAATTCGAGCGCGGCCGAAAACCAAAATGATTCGTGTTAAGATTGTCATGCTTTTAAATGAAGCTCAACAGTATTTTGTATATTAGTTTTTCAAAGATTTTGCTAAAGGCACTTAGAAAATTTATTGGTCGATAGTTTCCTGGCACAGACGTTTAACCACTTTTATGAAAACCAAAAAGTTTTGCTAATTGCCAAAAAGTAGGAAAGTGTACTCTTTAATATTTTGGTTAAAAATAACAGCTAAAAACTTTGCGGGAACAGGACCAGAAATTTTGCTAAACTCATTACTTATGTTGTCATGACCAGCTGACGTTTTATTTGGTAAAATGTTTATCATGTTCATCACCTCAACAGGTGTTGTATTAGATATGAAAAATGTGACTAATTTTGGGTGACAGAGAGAAAAAAGGCTTTGCGTCAGAAAATTTTGCCGCCAAAGTAGGTCCTACATTTGCAAATAAATCATTTATTTGGTCTGCATTCAATTTTGGTTTTTCGCTCAATAGCAGTAGAGCAGAGTTGGTTATAGAATCTGCAAACTGATTTAATATAAGGGTTTCTGCCTAAAATCAAACTATAATGGTTTTTCTTGGCCAAGCCGTGTTTCGATGATGCATCGTTTCTTTTATTTTGATAGGCTTCTCGATTGTCTGGGGTGGGTTTTTTAGCCAGCGCTGGTAATAATTCTTTCGAACATTGAAAACTTAATAAAGCAGGTATCTTACAATGGTATTTTTTGTGATGCGGAAGGTTTCAGTGGCACCACATCATCAAGACGTTGAATTAAAACTTGGACAGATTTTCTATTTTATTACTGAGATCACCTCTTGTAAATAAACAATTTCATGGTTTTATTTAAAGAGGAATTTTCTTGCAGCAATGGGATCATTCGAAATCTTAAGGTTTCGGAACCAGTTTTCAGGTGCTCTGAATGCTGTCTTTTTTGTACTTGGAAGCTCTATTAAAACTGGATACTGATCGCTTATATCCGTGACTATTGTTCGACTGTTAAATTTGTTGGGAGCAAATACTAGATTTATGCATTTTGAGGAAGTTGCCCCCGCTTTCTTGTTGGACTACCATTGAATTGGTATATTCCGTATGAATTATTGAACTCCTGATGACTGACGACCTCAGTCTTTTCATTTAGTGTATCAAGATTAAAATCTCCGCAGACAATTGATTATCCATTTAAGTTGATCGTCACTTCAATTAGTTTTTCAATTTATTCTAAAAATCGTGACAGTTTTGCATTTGGCGGGCGGAATACAAGTAACATATACAAGGCTTTATCCTCCTCTTGAAATCTAACAAGCAATTTCTCTATCTTTTGCTCAGTTTTTATAATTTCGGAGCTGCAGTTTTCCTCCACAAAAATTGCGAACCCTCCGTCTTACCTGTGTTGTCTGTTCAAAACTGGTGAGGTACAGTATCAGTTTATCTTATACAGTTCAACTGCGTCATTGTCTTTGTGCCAGGTCTCACAGAGGCATGTTATTTTGAGTTTAGTTTTTAAAATTTTTACCAAGTAGGTCAGCTGGTCAAGATTTTTCAAATGTGACCTAATATTAGGCAAAAAAATGTCTTCTTACCATTGAGAAACGGTTCGTTATCAGTTGTTAGGTTTTCAGGCATTAAAAATATAACTTTAAATCGGAAAAATTGAGCTTCTAATCGTCGGTGAAGGTTCCGATTGCAATCAAACTTATTTATGGAAAAGTTCAATAATTTTTGTCAGTGCTTGTGTTGTTTCCAATTCTAAAAATAAGAACAATTTTGTTCGCAATCAAAGTTTCTGTCATTTCTATGGAACATTTCCTCATCATCGGTTGGTACCGAAAATTTTGTTAATTGTGCAATTGCAAATATTTCCCCAGGTGAGCTTTGAGGTCGCATTGAATTTTTTTACCAACAGATTGGTATAAACTTTTACGATTCTTTGGCTGCTGGTTTTTATTTGCCACCTTCTGAATGTCATCAAATGCTTTAAGCGAATTTACTTCAACTGAGCTAAAATTATCACCTCGTTTTGTAAAGACTTTGACGCTGCAATTTTTGTAGCAGAAATTAAATTAAGTTGTTCCACTTTCTTCTTAATCGCGAGCTGAGGACGAGGTAAGCGCTCATACATTCAAATATAACGTCCATTATGGGGATTTAATTGACTTGCCAAACACGATTTTCATCCATATATTCAATTTTTTTGCCATAATACAAAAACTTTACAATCACTATCTTTCTTTTTTCCGAGAACACCACAGGCTTTAAAATTTGCCTGGATGGTTTGTATATCTTACTTTTTTTCAAAAACGAACAAACTTGATCTGCAAGTGGTACATTGTTATTCTGAAGGGGCATATTTTTCAAAATAATGCAATCTTTGGTGAATATTTCTCACATTTCAGAACTCTTTTTTTTCCAAATCATCAACTCAATTTGTCATAGCTAGGATTTGTTCCTCCCCGGACCCTAGTCCCATAGTATCTCAGTACTGAAACATTGTATTCCAATTGTATATCGTCGGCCCAGTACTGTTTCAGTGTATCCTAAGAGTATGTTGCTACCTCATTAAGTGCAGTTTATTCGCATAGATACTTTTTTTTTCTGAAAATAGACTGTACATCCTGGTTTTGATTCTCATGATGTTCATAGCAAAATCATAGAAAATTGTGAAAATTTCGAAAAAAATTTGAAATTTTGGGCGATGCACATTTTGAGCATGATAATGCCTTATAATATTAAAACGTTGCAAGTAACGTATTAAGATTAGCAAAAAACCTGCCAAAACCAGTAAAAACACGCCGAAACCAGAAAATACACGCCGAGTGCCTAGAAACTGACAGATTTGGACCGACATAGCAGATTTTTATGGTTTTTATTTCAGATTGTAATGGAATTTTGTATGTCCTATAGTTTTTAGCCTAACGAAAACAGATACAAAACTGGGCCGACGATATACAACTGTAATGCTATGTTTCAGCACTGATATACTATGGGACTAGGGTCCGGGTAGTATTTATGGAGGGGAGTTGGTGGTCCAAGCACTCCGGGGGGGGGAGGGGGGGTAGGTGTCCGCCCCCGCCGCCGCCGCCGCCGCCGCCGTTCGATATACTAGAGTTCTGCTACCCCCCCTCTTGGTCCAAGCACTCCGGGGGGGGGGTAGGTGTCCGCCGCCGCCGCCGCCGTTCGATATACTAGAGTTCTGCTACCCCCCCCCCCCCTCTCACCCAACCAACCCCCCCCCCCCTCCAACCACCGAAACTAATTTTTTTAAATCACCCTATTTAGTTGAAAAAGGGTGTACTATTACCTGTTGGACGATCCCGTTCGCTCAATCTCTCCGGATCTCCGCTCCACAGAAGGTTGAACCGTCCACCAGAACAAACTAATGAAGACAGATCAAAATGTCCGTTAAAACGTGCGCAGTGTTTTCACCTTGTGAGTGGTCATTCACACGTATGAACGGACATCCAGATGTGTCTTCCACTGTTTGATGATGTGGACCGATCAACCTTCTGTGGAGAAGAGTTCTGGAGAAGTTGATCGGACGAGATGGGCGAGAAGGTACAGGAGCACCCCGTTTCAACAACGAGACAGCTTTCACTGAATGAAAACTGAATGACTATAGTACCGTTATAACTCAAACTAACTGTTATAACTAAAATAACTGTTATAACTAAAACTGATTATAGCTAAAACTGATTAAAACTGCAGATTAAAGTTTATAACTGCATATTGTAACTAAAACTGCATTTTATGACATATTAAACCTTTTTATTTAGCAAATAGTTATTGTAATTTAATTTCTAACGTTGCGCAAGTTGTTTTTAACTAAGAACAGAAAAGGATGTTTTTCATGCTAAACAGAGAAAATTTAGGCTAAAAATCAGTCTGTTCAGAGTATTATCAGAAAATCGATTCATTATGTTCAGACTGAGCCTAGAATAAGTTCATTATGTCCAGAATAAGCTCAGAATTTTACTATGAATTTTACCATGAAATGTCTATAAAGTGTCATGATCAGAACTCTGGGCATAGTAAAAATCATGATTAAAATACTATGATTCAGTACTGAAATATTATGGGACTCAGGTCCGGGTCTTTATTGGATAATTCATTTATTAAATGGGAGATAATTGCTTTTAAATAAGGACTTTCAATCAAATTCAGTAAGTTTTTGATGCCTTTTTCAGCCATTTTGAGACAGAAGTTTGAGAGCGAATCAAATAAATTACGTAAGCAACGGTTAAAACAACGCACGATTGCTTTCTAGCTGATCATTTGCTTTTTCCATTATTTAATTCATTTAATGGCTTGAGCTGTAGGGACTTTTGTCGATTTTGTCAAACAACAATTTCTTTAGAGCAGTAAGCGATTTCTTAAAAAAATTCCTAACTGCTCATCATTCGGTAGACAAATGAGTCATAAATGTGTTTTGATTTAGAAGTGTTGCAGTTACAATTAGATCAACAAAAAAACTGTTGAAGTGAAAAATACTCAATTTCAAATTTACGAAAATATATTTATACAAAATTCTTTATTACCACAAAATACAAATTAAAAAACAATTGAAAATTGAATCAGAGAGCATCGAGTAGCAATTAATTCTGAGCTTTGTAAAACTATCTGCCAGAGGAAGGGATATTGGGGTAAAAGGGGCAGAGGAGAGGGGAGGGGGAGAGGCTTTCAATCTTCAGTTCAGTAGTTGCAGATTTGATTCTAATGATGAAAAGAAAAGGCACGTAAAATCACTGCAACACACTACACGGTAATTTCGCAGAGAGTTCTGACATTTTAAATCTCTCGTTGGTTCAAACCGAAAGTCGGCTAATTTTGTCAAGTTCGGCAGCCATTCACAGCGTTGTGATTGCATTGCGTAATAAGATGATGTAATGTGTTGTATGTTAGGTAAAGGTAATGGGGACTAATGAGTTATGCAATCTAACTAAATAGTAGGGTCAGCACCGACTGCTGTTGTAGTAATCGTATCCTTCTGATAATCGGAAGTAGTCTAAAGCCGTCTGGTATATGAACTCGTATTGGTCCTAAAGCAACAACATCTCAATAATAATTACGTAAACACTGTAAAGTAAACAAAAGCACTTAATGCAAATAACGGGATCTTTTCCGTTTGTGCCCCCCCCCCCCCAGCTTAGTGGGCGCATATTATTTGCACCCCCGACGCACGAGCCGTGCCATATTTTTGCATGATGATTTACTATGTAATGACAAGTGTTCTGTAACTGGGGGAGCATAGCGTACTGGGGGCACAAACAGAAAAGATCCAAATAATGTATTAAAATTGCTCCAAAAAAATTAAAATGTAAAGAATTCTGACAACTGATTCTACCCCTCCCCCCGGGCGTGTGTTGGTGAGGAGTAAGGAGTGAGAGGAGGAACCGGTTCCGATTACTGTGAAATTTCTCTCTCTAAGGCGGGAGAAAATGTGAAAGATTAACTTAACAACTTCAGAGCGAATTATAGTAATATAGTATAAATAATTAAGATCAGAGACCATCCGCATGCACTTACTTCTGTCTGGACCATGGCTGGTCTCTGTGTCCTCAACAACTTCACAGTGTGGAACACATCAACAATCGCCTCATTGTCCATCCGATCAAGAACTATCTTTAACCCAATGTACACCCCAGTTCTGGCTGAACCAGAGCTACAATGCACCACCACAGGACTGTTACCCCCAAAGTTTGCCTTGGCCTCTTCGACGTACCGGATGAAGTCGACAAATGCCTGGTTCTGCTTTGGGACACCCTGTTCGGGCCAGTCGAAGTGAAACTGCCGGATCCTGCGAGGAACTCCTTCTCGGGCATCGCACAGTCGGAACTCGCGAATGACAAACTGGGCCATGGAGTACTCCTGAAAATATTGTTGAGTCATCATCTTTGCCATAGTGAAGGGAAGTCTAAGTATTGGTTAAGTCAATTGTACTTGCACTATAGTTCTAGGCACTCAGTTGATCATGCTAATTCAACACGCAATTTAATCATCTTCCTTGTCAAAAATTAATTGGGAGATTAATCAGACCGATTTATTTATTTCTCAAAACCAATTTACGAACCTTTATTTGCTAACACAAAGATTCCATCAAATATTCAAAGAACATTGTTTTTCATTTAAATACTGAACTAGCGTTATTAAAAGATACAACTTTGTATGTCATGCCATATTTCGTTTTAATCATTCTTGATTATCTTGCCAAGATCTTGTTTCTCGATACCCATTCAATGCTCCAGCAAGTTTGTAAAATCTTGATGTTTTCATAGCAAGTGCCATGACAAGATCTTGGCAACATTTACCTATCAGTATGTTTCTCATCAAGGGGTATCAAGCTTCGGCTCAATGGGAATATTGTTCTCAAACCAACACTACCTTATCAAGTTACAAAATTATTGGAGACGAGGGCTGGTGAGGGATCCAAACTTATAAATCAACTGCATATTCTAGTATTCAGAGAGAGGAGAAAAAGGAAGCCAGATTTGGAATATCGTTATAGAAATAGATGGGTAAAATAACTAAAAATTTGTTTATTTATCAAAGTATCATTACGAAAATACAACCTCTTAATCTTAATAAAGGCTTCTGTAAAATTACGAACTATGGTTTATGGTTTAAGTCGGATGTTTTTGTGGGACTCTAAAAATCATTAGTTACCAACAGGTCCGACAGCTTTCATTTATTTGCAAGTTATTATATCTAAAATTATATCTAATTTACTGAATTTAAGTTCAATCAGTTTATTGGAGAACATGCAAATTGTTACCGGCTATGTTTTCTGAATTTTAAACGTTTGTTTGAACGTTTTTTCAAAAAAGAGTTTTAAAAAGGTTTTGACAAATGACGGCCGAATGTCACGGAGGTCCTCCATTTCGTAACTGCGGTGAGTATTTATAATCTGCATCAGGTGCCGAGGGAGGGTTGTAGATACACCTTACCTGTACAGGCTCAACAAGTAAGTAATTGTGTCTCTCGGCGTGATTGGGTTTGGGCCAGTACTGGAAACACTTCTCCCTCCCCAGTTCCTTCAGCTTAGTAAGCATGACAATCACCCCCACATTCTGTTCCCACACCATCCTCCAGAAGTCGAACACTGTCGTCTCCAGAGGACCCTGTGTGGCTATGTAAGCACCTTTCTTGAAGTAGCTCTAAACAAAAACAATACCTCATTCTAATAATAGCTCACATTAAATAGGTACAAAATTATCTGAAAATAGATAAAATAATGATCAGGTCGGCGTTTTTCAGCCTACTTCTTACATTTCCGTGCATTTAGGGGAATTCAGTAAGGAATCATTCAGGAGTTTGGAGATAAATCGTTTAAAAAGAGCATTTCTGACATAATTTTTTTTTTGAAAATTTCCCGACCAAAAATGCTTTTACGTGATCATATAGTTTATCTTAATTTGCTGCCGCAGAAACGGGAAATCAAACTCAAGTAGAGATGAAAGTTGTAAAAGCTAGAGAGATAAGTTCGATGACAACATGTTATGTTGATTCTCGTTGCTCTCCGGAATGGATTTGTTGATTTTGAAATGAACTCAAGCATTTAGAATGCTTAACATTCAATTGATGTTGTGTCAAATGAAGAGAGGAAGAGGATAGTGGATAATGACTAACATCGATGCAGCTGGCGTTGATGTAGTCTGACCCAGATTGCCCTCTCAGCGGCTGCAGCTTCACCCTCGTTGCATCAACTAAACAACCCACTCAACGTCATACACCTGCATAAGACATGCATGATCTAGGCTTCTCTTGCATAACTTGAAACATCTTGCCAAGAACTTGAAAAAAGCAACATTTCATGGTAAATTTTGGATCTAGCCTTCTCTTGCATAAATTTTTGGTAAAGATTTGGTAAAATTTCGTGGTAGCTGTTGAAAAAATTTTGCTAAATATTGTTAGCATTTTTTGGTACAGTTCCCAATAAATATTTGTCATGTCAAAAAGCTGTGGAAGTCACTAAATTCTTCTGTTTTTCAAGATATTGAAGATATGAGATATATTACGATGTTTTTTTCCAAAGTTACCCAGTTGTGCCAACTGTATGAATTGTGATTTTTCCAAAAAAAATCCGTCAGATTCAAAAACGAGAGCAGTTTTTGTAGGGAGACCGTTTCATAAAATATGTACCCTGGGGCCAGAAAGAATGTCTGTCTTGTAATATCTGGCAAGACCCTTGCAAAAGATGATTATATTATCGGATCTCGTAAAATTTATCGCAAAAGATCATTATCTTGTAAAATATGGCAAGATGATTGGCTGTCTTTCAAGTTTCTGAAAGTTCGCTCCCGTTAGGCTGCACTATCAATGGTTCGTTTTTACACATTATTCATGAGTTAACGTCCAAAAAAATTGAGAAATGTTATCCCAAACTAGATTTTTATGTATTTATTTGAAAGATTTATTTGAGAGATTTTTATTATTTATTTGACAGTTTACTTTTGAAGATAAAAACCCCAAAGTTTACTGCCTAAAAAAATTTGTTAATAAATACTTTCGGAAGAGTGTACTTTAGGAATATGTTTTTTTTATATTTTTTAAAATTTTTTCGTTGTGCAAAGCAAACTGCTGAGTTAATTGTTTTCAATTTGGATAAATTTTGAAGTCACCAAAAATTGAGGAAGAAAATTAACAACTTAAATTCTTACTCTTTAATTATTACCGGGTTTCAAAAAATGCACGCTTACACATATCCTAGTTTTCATGTTTTACAATTTTCGAAAACAACTTTACACTGTCATATGAAACATTTTAATCTTTAAAAAATCTTGTAAGAAAACTTATTGATGACGAAAGTGTTATCTTGCCAAACTCTGACAACAAATCTTGAAATGCCGTCCTTTAGTAACAATCTGACAGAAACCCAAAAGATCTTATATGATTACCAACCCCAATTTTCGCGGGTCAAATTTAGCTTTTTGAAATCTTAGAGAGAAATATATTAGTTTTGATGATTATATTTTAATCTTAGTTTTCATGTTGAGAAGTGTCTATGTTGAGAAAGAAATAGAGCTTCGTTATAATCGATTCCGGTAATAAATATGTTAATTTGAAAACGCTTTTCTCCAAACTTTTCTCTTTTCAATGATATAGACAATGTGAAACATATTTTATTTTTGTTGCTTTTTGTAGTTCCTCCGTTGCACTGGCTGTATGAATTGTATTTTTTGCTCAATTCCGTCGAGAAGGAATTGATGAAAAATGAAAATTCAATTGTTTTTCTTCTCAATGAAAACTCATAAATCCTTAAGTTTTCTCGTGGAAGATCGGTCGGTGCCTTCACTTTGAAGGTCCTGCATAAGTCTATACTATGTACTCAAGGAGGTTGCAGCTACTTAAAAGTTTTTTGATACTGGACAAATTATGTTCAATAGGTAGTTAATAAAGTATCGGGGGCTATTTCGAACATTTCTTGATAATTAGATTTAATCTTGATAATTCTAGCGTAATCTTATGAATTCATGCTATTTCATGTTTAAAGTCGCTTTTTTATTTTAAAATTTGTCTTGTATTGTGATGTCATTATTAATCTTTCTTGTTTGTCTTACCAAAATCTTGTTTCTTATTACCCATGTAAACATCTTGTAAATCCGAACATATCTTGATGCTTTCAAAGAAAATGCCATGTCAAGATCTTGGCAAGCTTTAATATTTTCATTTGTTTTCTATCAAGGCGCATTAAGTTTCGATTCACTGAAATATTTTATGGTTGCGAATGCGTTTTATTAATATGATTGCGCCACGTATAGTATTTATTCTTTTGAAATAAAACTGTATGCATTTTTGTTATTTCATTAATGAGTGTTGGGAATATACGAGGTATATGGCGCTCCATTACTTTTACACCCCCTATCGTAGTGTATAATAATGTAGTGGCTAGTCCCACCTCTTCTTAGGCTCTAAAACTATTAAAAGTGTAAAAAAATATGCTACGGTTCGTTCATGCAGGCTCATAAAACCAAATTTTGATTCACCGTGGTGGGAGGGAATTGTCGGAGTGGGAACAGCAAATCCACCATAAAATGAAGCAAAAAGTTGCTGTAATCAAAGTAGGGCAGAAAAAAGTTAACTCACATGGCTTGATGTTAGCCAGTCTGTTTTTGGACATGTTCTCTGGGAGCATGGCGGCTGAGAACTTGTCTGGGCTGTGGGTGACATTGGATAGTCTCTCAAACTCCGCCTCGAGACCAGTTCTGTTGTCTCCCCCGGGCATGTCCAGTCCACTGGTCCGCAGCCTCCCTATCCTCTCTTCCATCTCGTACTTCTGGAACTCCGTGTTACCTACAAAGCAGATAAACCACTTTATAGTAAATCAATGACCTTTATCGAAGTACCGAAAACATACATGAAACATTGGAGCATTCGTTCCGGGCAATTTTTTGCGCCAAACGGCCTAAATACTTTCTTGCGGCATCTACGTATTTAATAAAGCTATCATTTAACAGATTTCTTCTAAAATAATTGTTATTCTACGCTGGAGGAGCTTTCGAATGCTTCCACTCACAATTCTCTACGATGAATATATCGATCGGCCAAAATTGTCTGAACAAATAAAAACCCATTTGAGTATAAAAACCGATTATAGGAACTATATACTCAAATGGGTTTTTAATTGTTCAGATAATTTTGGCCGATCGATATATTCATCGTAGAGAATTGTGAGTGGTAGCATTCGAAAGCTCCTCCAGCGTAGAATATGGAATTAAAAAGATTTTTTTGATTTTCTTTTTTTACAGGGAGTTAGAGTGAATTCCGTTGTAGAATGATATCCGTTGTTCTTATTCACATTTTCCTGAAATTTTGAGTAGAATTTCGTCAACTTTGCTAAAGTTTGTAAAAAATTTTTCAAAAGTGGCCGTTGATTTTGTTTTTAAACACAACAAAATATTGTCAACTATTTTTATTTTATTTTCATTTATTTTTTGTCAAAAATACTGGCTAAAAATTTCAAAATTCAGACTTTTTCATCGAAAACAGCAAAAAATAAGCTTTAGTCCACTTTGATTAAATTTGCCGGAAGTACACACCCAAACACCACTAACGCAATTTTTGTAGACAAAAAGGGGGCTATTTTAGTTCAACTTCCCTTGAAAGTGCTCTGTTAAAACTTTGCAGTTTTTTGGTAACTTTAAACGTTGATTATCAAAAGCGCTGCTTTTTTTTCTTTAACTAACAAATTAAATATCTATATCTATAAATTTCGAAAAAAGAAGAGTTCCTAATGGACGAACAATATTAGAAGGGCTGGTTTTGGACCAATCTTGGACTGTTACAGTCCGAAGATAATTCGGGTTGTAATCAGTCGGTCTTTTCCTTAACATAAATGAGTCGATCTTTTTTATATTAAAAAAGAATAGAACATTTCAAATCAAAGCTCAGAAAAGATACAATTGGCCTCCTATACAACTCCTACAAAACGTTTGATTTTTAAATAAATAATGGCTTATTGAATTTTGCCTCTAATTTTTTTTTATTAATTTGGTCAATTTGGAGCTTAGTGTAAGCAAAGAAAAAAATGTTTCTTCTTTCTACTGATTTAAATTTTTTTCTCTTTTGCTGTTTTGCGCCTTAAATTATGATTTTTTTGGCTTTGATACTACTAGATTTCACATTTTTTTTAGTTTTTACGGGTTTGACCAATTTTCACGTTTTCTAGTTTGTAACATTATCACGTTATTGACAGTTCACATATCACAATGTTGGCGTTCAAAATAAACCATAATCGATAATGTTAATATCCTTAAAGACATACATTATGATGTTAACGGCTTCGACACTACATTTTCGAAGATTTTAATTGAATTTTTCAATTTCGTTTTTAACTGTCGTTTTTGCTTTGTCTTTTTAGTCGTGCGAAAAATCCTGTATGATGACAAATTTCACTGCCTTTTGATGAAAACATAGATGAGCTTATATTCCATTATTAGTAGATAGCTGTTGGCCTTCATGACTTTGAAAACAATTGTTTTCCAAAACAAAAAGAAACACTTTTTAACTTCGCAATTTTGTTCCTTTTATTGCCTATTTGTTACCTAGCTTCGTTAATTACATGTCAAATATGACACTATTGGTGTCAAGGAAAAGTGTTAGAAGGGATTAGTGTCACATAATCTAATGCTTTTAGAGAAGTCGTTACGACTTTACTGGCTTCGACGCAGGTTTCTTCACAAGAAAAAATGAATTGTTTTCTAATTTTTGTCAAAATTGACGTTCTTATTGGAGCCGTTGACCATTTTCAGGATAATTGCAGTTCTTAAGGCTTCCTTTGGACGGATAAAGAAAGCTATTTAAAATTTTCACTTTCTAATTAATGACTTTCATGATATTGGAAATATTTTTAGAAAAAAAAACAAACTTTTACTTAATTTTGCCCTTTTTTGTCTACTTGCAACCTGATCTCATTAATGAGAGGTCAAATACTACATTCTCGATGTTCGAAGGAAGTGTAATGAAACATTTTTTGGGGCCAAAATATAGCTTTACGTCTTCAAAAGCGTTTTCTGGCAAGTTTTATTTGATTCTTTGGTTGTTGTCTATTCGTTTTGTTTTTCGTAACCGCATAAAAATTTGTTACCGACAGGTCTTAATGCTTTTTATAGAAGCTTTGGCAATCTTCAACCTGTGGGACATTTTAGATGATTTCTATTTGTTTTCATTACTTTGAAATTAAGTGTTTTTTCTAAATAAGCTTAACTTTACTCTTTTTCTTCTCTATTGTCTAATTGTTACCAAGCCTTTTTATGGACTGGTCCCGTATCTTTTGATTCAATTACAAGTTAGCTTGTTTAGTTTCAGTTTTATCTGATCCTATTTTGACTTTGTTATTAAGTTTTGTTTTTCAAAACGGACAAAGTGTCTGATGTAATTATTGTTTGTTGTTGATTGTTGATTTTGCTGTTCGTCTTGACTCGCTTTCTTGATATAAGCATATCTCATTATTCTAATGCTTCATTTTTTTACTCCACTGTATTTCTTTGTTTTGGAGGCTATATTTTCGTTCATGCACACATTTTTTTGAAAAGTACTTGAATTTTTGGGGTTTTCTATCGGTTCCTCGTTTGGTAGACAATTATGCAGAACTTATTGATGAGCGGGGTCGGAAGCTTATTGCAATCACACATTACCGAGCCTCCTTGTTCTTCATAAAGATAAAAATCGACGTTTTCTTTCCCTCAACAGGAAGAAGATGACATGATCTGACCATGGCAAAAAACCAGAATTGAACTGTTGAAATTTAGCATGGATTTCATAGATTAGATTAGTTTAGATTTGAATTTCCAAACGCTGTATGAAACGTACAGTGCATTGGTACAATCAGCGCTTGAGAGACATTTATATATGTCGGAACCCGTCGAGTGATGTCTCTTTGCAAGAAGTGATTAGTAGGAAGTAAGAGTAAGAAGAATTAAGTTGGAAACCTCTTTTTGTGATGGGACCGTGAATTGAATAATGAAATATAGCCGTTGAAGAATTATGCAATAGCAGATGTATTGCAGCTGTAGTTCTTTTCCCGTACCTAACTCGAAATCAAATTCAGTACTGAGTCAGAGTCTAATTCAGGTCACATTTTGCACTGAATTTGTCTGATTCAGAGCTGATTCAGTGGTTCATTCTGAATTATCTTCTGATTCAGAAGAATACTGAATATTTTCTCTGAATTTTGCTCTGATTCAGAGAAATTCAGAAATCCCTTCACAGTTGAATCTGAAACCCTTCTGAATCAGTACTAAAACTAGAAATTTCTCTGAAATTGTTCTAAATCAGTACTGATTGTCACTGAACCTTAGGTATGGAATCTCCCTTACCAGTTTGGATGGCTTCGAGTATGGCATCGTATATGAATATGTACTGGTCCTCTGTCTGCACCATGTACTGTCTCTGTGCCCTCAGACACGTCACGTGACCATAGATGTCCACTTGGTCCTCATTGCAGATCTTGTCCAGTTGTGCGTCTATCACAATGAAACAACCCGTTCTTCCCACTCCTGAAAAACCCAAGTATAGTTTTTGAACGGAATGATCGGAGACAAAATACATCATAAGTTGGTAATAGTCGTAGCAACAAAAGAACCCATGATCACAGAATCAAAAAGTTACTGGCAACATCCAATGTCTATTTAAAAAAATTCTTTGAATTAAACCAACAAATCTGTTAGCGTAACAAGTAAAGTCCATGCTGTAAATAAAAAAATGTATCGAGATTCATTTATCATTCGTCTTAAGATTTTAGTTACAATAAGGTTAAAACATAAAATAAATTTCTGTTTCAAATTACGTTCCGAGGTTCAGGATAGAGCCAGAATTTTGTCCATAAAAACACAGATTCATTGAAATTATGGACTAAAAAATTCGAGCAAGAAAATTGATGCGAATAGCAGCTGATAGAAAGTAATCTTACCTGCACTGCAATGTACAACAATGGGTCCGGCATTTGGAGGGTTTGACAGTTTGACCTTCTTGACAAACGCGATCACAGGTGTGGCGTACTCTGGCACCCCGTGGTCTGGCCAGTCAGTGAATTGGAACTGTCTCACCTCTCTTGATCCAGAGGAGGGTGAGTGGTTGGGGGGACCCCCTCCAGGGTGCATTCCTCCGTTCATACTGCCAGGACCACTCTCGTGAATCTGAACAAGCAGCGAACGAGAATTGCAGCTTTGCAACAAAACTTGGTACTTCCAGCACGAATGAAAAGCAAAAATTGGTACTTCCAGAACGAGTTTGCAAAAGTGAGTAGCAAATTTTGCCTGAAATAAAAACGACTACTCAAATAATTGCATGCAACCATAACTATTGCAGTTGGTACAACTAAAATAAAATTTCGACAATAAAACAATCAAATTGAATGAAGGTAAGAAAGTCTTTAGATCTTACGACCACTCAAATTAGGTTGGTTACTTGGCTCTTGATGTTGACTCATGTTCTTGGTTGAGTTAAATTCAATTTAACGATTGATAGATCGGTGTCAGGACAATGTACCCAATACCAATCAGAATACCCAATGTGACAAAATACCCAACATATACCCAATATTTTATCCTAAAGTTTAAGTTACCAGAACGATTATTTAGCATAATATTTAGCTAGTGCACTTGGCTATGCCTCTCGGGCCATGGCCATGCCTCAGCGGCCCGTGGGACTTGATATGAAACTATCACAACCGAACATGATATTAAAATATCCGCTTACGTATGATAAAACGTGCTTGAAGAATCGAGTGCTAATTTTTAATCGGATTGTTGAACGAAAAGATCGAAGGGAATAAATTGGGTATGATGGCATTGGGTATATTGCCATGTGACCGATAGATCCACTTACATGTCTGATGCGTAGGGTTCGGATGGTGTGTGAGGCATATACCTCGACTGCCTGCAACTGCACCTCAATCAGTCCATAGGTCTCCCCCTCTCCCACCTTCTCAGGCCAGTACCTGTCGCATTTGGTCTGCAAAAAACACACCACCCATTACCTCCTGTCGTCCACTACATTCACATACACGCAAAAAAAAACACTTTTCGGATGACAAAAGAGACTTTCTTTAGAACAGCCCTTAGCCCGTGCATCATTTGTGTGAGCAGGGAGACATACAAGCTTCACTAACCCTGGACTTCTCCTCAAGTTTAGTCATCATGACAACAGTGTACGAGTTCTGTTCCCACACCATCCTCCAGAAATCTCCCAGTGTTTCCTCCAGTGGACCCTGGGTACTGATGTAGGCCCTCTCCTTCCGATAGCTAGAACCACAAAAAAACTACTTCAGTAATATACTCAATATTTTTTTTGGGGGGGGGGGGGGTCTAAGTAGGACCAATATTAACATTAATTAACTTGAAGAAGACGATTTGTGAACAAGATTGCTCAAAGACAAGATTCAGTATTTGTTCATGACACAGAGATGAACACATTGCGAGTGAGTGACCAACCCGTCCATGTAGTTTGCATTGATGTAGTCTGATCCAGGGTTGATTCCATCTGGACGGAGGTGTACCCTGGAGTGATCGTATGCAATCACATTGGCATACCTGTTCTTGCATTTGTTCACCTCCATGTTAGAGTGCTCCCACGTGAACTGCTGCACCGGCTCTATTGACTACACACACAAACACACAACATACTCAATTAAATTACTTTAAACTTGAGAGCAATTCGAAAAGAAAACCTTATTGTAAAAATTACACATTAAAATACACGAAAATAATTTGCGAACATCCCATTTTTTAATTGAATCGCTACATTGCTGGGTTTTCGAAATTATTTTGCAAGAAATCTGTGCCTCATCATTCCGGCCAAGCTTATCCTTACACTACAGTATGAGCTAACGCGTTGATACATTAAATAAAGTCGACTCAAATTTTTTGTTTCCAATTTTTCCGGACAAAGTTGCGAGAATTCTTGTTAAGAATATCGTTTGTATTTCGTGAAAAATTCAGTTAACTGATATGAACTGTTGATTAGTTAAAAAGAAGGTTTGTCATTGACACGTCATTAAAACCACCAATATGCAAGTTTTAGTTCCAATCAAATAATGAGAAGCAGAAATGAGCAGAAATGGAAAGTGAAGTTTTAGAACACATTAGTAAGTATAGAAAATTTGAGAAAATGAAATAGTATTAGTATGAGAATTGAATTCGAATTTGAATTCAGGTGGTATCATATCGGTACACTTTGCTAGGAGTCTTTGGACCCGTATGCTGTCCACGATGATATTGCATATAATAAATTGTTTAAGTAGGTTATGAGCATTACTGTATTAACCAAGCTGCAATCGAAACAGTTCACTTGCCACCTCGCCCAAAGTTCCTTACAGTCCTAGTCGAATGATGCCATGTAGCAGTACTAAAACTTATAGGAGAACTAGAGGGTGAGAATAAGTGCGAAAAAAAATCAGGGTAGATACCTTTATCTATTCTTTGAGCTAATTGTTTGTACCAACATAATACCACGTGAATTTAAGTTCAATTCAATTCAATGTTAGTTGAGGTGTTAGTTACTTTGAACTCTTGATAGAAGCGTAGATTGTGGTTAGCTTTAAGGCACTCAATGTACTCCTCCAGTCTACTGGCCCACACTGGTGGTCTGCTCCTTACTTCTAAACACCACCAGCACCACTCCACACACACACACTTACACACTCTTCGGTTAGTATTCAACGAACAAAGACACACACGATTGCATTATTGTTCTTCAAAAAAGTTGAACATTGAATAAAGATCAGCAAAGTTATCATTTGTTTAGTTCACACGACAAATTGCCGGTTCTCGGTGGTTTGCCCAGGACTGAATCAGCCGACCCGTTCGGACGCCCGCATCGAAAAGAACAAAATAACATTCTTAAAACATTCTGATGACGTATAATGATCATGTCATAAGTTAAAGAGTTCGTTTAAACTTTTACGGGAAACAGTGGAAAAAAATTATCAAGAGGGAAGAACTATTTTTCACAGTTTAGTTCTCATCGGGGCTGCTGAAAGGCACTTCAGTTTTTCATATATTTGGTTTTTTTTTAACAAAAACCCCAAATAAACCCTTTATTCAACTGTTAATGAATCGTATTTAGGTTAGTTTTATTGAGTTATTAAAGAGAGAAATCACACATTCTGAAGATTAAAAGATAGTGTTAATGTGTCTTTAGGATTCAGATACCAATAGTACAGGTTGAATTAGTTTTTTTAGTCCAGGAGAGGGGGGGGGGTAGGGGGGTGTGGGTACCTCGAATTCGATAGTAAAGAGATAGTTGTCTTTGGCCTTTAGCCTGTCCATTATCTCTCCCACCTCACCACACAATAATGGCTGGTGGTCCTCTAGACCTATAAAGTTCATATCATATTAGTCATTCCATCACTTTTGTAATGCAATTTTTCAACCGTTTTTCAGGTAGCGTACACGTGTTTTCTTTTATAAATTACAATTTAAACAAGTGAGACAAAATTTAGTGCAACTTGCTACGACATTAAGATCCAAGAAATGAAATCTGCTGCAGCCTAACAAGATATGACCATATGACAACTAATTTTCTCGATACTGATTGTGTACGCATTAAGTAATGGTTACTTGACTTTGCTTGGAGTCACTGAGAACTTCTGACGTTTATCGAGAACCGCGAAGCGGTTGCAGATATTAAGTCAGAATTTCGAAGTGACTTCTGCAGAGGAATACCTTCTGGCTATAAGTAGGAATTTCTGGCACTGCAGACTTTCGGCATTTTAAAATGTGCAGGTGAGTGTTTTAAATTGAAGTACAATTCGAGGATCTTTTCTGTTTGTGCCCCCAGTACGTTATGCTCCCCCGTTACAGAGCACGCGCCATTATATAGTAAATCATTATGTAAAAATATCGCATGTGCGTCTGGGGGGGGGGGGGGGGTGCAAATAATATGCACCTACTAAGCTGAGGGGCACAAACGGAAAAGATCCCAATTCGAAAGACCGAATTTCTGTTCGCTGAAGCCAACACTGACCATTTTTTATTCATATTGATTTTTACCAAAACGATGACCGAGTTATGATATGACCAAAGCTCTGCGCAAGCTCTTAAAATACAGAGACTGACAATTCTGACGACAAAAGCACTTCTCGCTCGCAGGTGTCAAAATTTGATTTGAATAACAGCTTCATCAAAATTCTATCAATATTTATGCAACTAACTGCCGTAAAAGGCAGGCAATGCGAATGTGTTAAAGTACACTTGGAATGTTGGAAAACTTTAAACATAATCAATTAATTGCAGTTTGAATTGAAGATTAAAAGTAAACAAAAATAAACAAAACAAACCAGCTGTTGGGAAATTAAGTCTTCTGCGTTCTACTGGATCGTCGGTCTGGACCGTCTTGTAGTTGGACGCGTAGAGCGGGGGAGGGGCCATGATCAACTGGCCATTGCTATGCATGTGAATGGAGGATGGGCTATGTTGTGCCCCACCGGGGGGACTGTGTTGGGAGTTGGGGTAGGAGAGGTGTTTGCCCCCATTCAGCATTGAGATCTCGTATTTGCCCGACCCATTGAATGAACTTTCCAGGGGGTACTGCTGTTGAGGATGATTCCTTCTAGAATATTCCACAGTTCACTGTTTAAATTACTGTGCACAAATTTTCATAATGATATGCTTGAAGTTATTCCTAATGAACATTAATTGAATAAAACTGCAGCAGTCATCAAAACAGTTCCTAGTTCCTGCGATAGGTCAAATTCCAGCTGATCTACAAACAATTTTGCCAAATCTGGTTTATTTGGTTTGGTAAGGCAATTCTGTTGCTTGTTTTTTCGGCCTCAATTTCCGTTCGATAAATTGATAAGATTGGATGGCAATTCGACCTGAAAACTCATTATGCAAGCTAGCTTGCACAAAACAATATGTTGCATAAAACTAATGAGTTGGGTTATGAAAAAACATATTAACACGATGAAGCTTAAAATGATGGAAACGCTTTAAAAAGCATACCGCGTTGAGTCGTGGCCGCTGTTCAAGCAAAAATAGCAATTGTATTTTTTCACAAAGTCGCACAGATTCAATGTCTCTCGTTTGAAAAATTTTCATGGATAAGATTGGTTTTTAAAGTCGTGTTTATTTTCATAATATTTAATGACTAATATTTTTGAATTGAAGTAAAAATTGACGATCCGTATTGCCATGAAAACTATTTCTGAAGTAAAGGATCAATTTTATTGAGTCACATATTAGACAAACAGCTAAAGAGGGCCGTTTTAAAAACTTTTGTGATCAAATTTTATTTTGAAACTTCAATTCTTATCCAACTTATTTCCAGTTATCCAATGCAAGTTGATTTATTTTTAGAATTTTTTTTTTTAGAAATCGTTGAGATGCTTTGAATCGATAAAAAATGAATTAGAGGGGAGGGGTGAGAGTCTTTGATTGTAAGAGGTCCTGTTGCACAATGTATGACAACCAATTCAATGAGGACTCTAGATCTTCATCAATGTTCAAGTGAAAGTCTTACCTCTTTAGCAGGTAGATGGCAATGAGGAAGATGACGATGACGACAATCACAGTGGCCACTACACACACAATCCACAACAGATTCACAAACGGGTCCTTCTCCCCCATACCCCCAGAGACCCCCTCCCCATTCAACTGCTCCCTCATCACACTCTGCACTGTGAATGCAGGCTCCATGTACTCAGAGCACCGATACAGTACACCCTAAAAATGAATAACATTAAAATGAATAACCAAAACAATATCAGATTGCTATTCAATAGTCGTCAAATTCAAGTAAACGTCACTTACTTGAACCGACAAAATAATCTCGGTAAATGTTTTCGAAAAAACTCAAGAAAAGTAATAGATTAATTATTTTGATTATTCGTCTTACAGTTGAAATTCAACGTGTAGTTTACGGCATTTTCTACCTCTCACTCCAAATTTTATAACTTTGTAATTGATTCAAAATTAGAAGCTGAAACTGTTGAATTTGATGAGCCAGCATCAAAATTGGGCCAAATAAAGCAAATAGTCGAAACCAAAAAAGTAACACCGGTTGCAGGAAAATTTCAAAAGACCATCTAAGTTAAGTTTTGACCTCATGATGTTGAGGAGTGGATTTCAACCACCCAAGGGGTGGGCTTTAAATAGTCAAGAAGGGTCTGCAACCAGAACCAAGTGACTGTAAGGGAACTTATCAGTGACCAATGAATAATTTTCACTTTGTTCAAAACGAATAATTTGGACTCGTATAATTAGCCATTAATATTGAAAACAAGAAGGCTCGTGCGAGACTTTGCGTAGCAGCGGATGTTCCAACATACGTCTCAATTTTGTTGAAAAAATTTATTTGTTCTGAGAGGAGAAGCTCGTTTGACTATCGGTATTTCGAAGCTGAATTTCGAGCAATTTCTCCGCAGGAACTTTGAGTACAATTTTCTTTAATATGAAAACTAAAAAACTCATTTTTTTAATTCAATTTTACTATATGTCAAAGCCCATGCACTGTAAATTATTTTGCCAGTGGAAACAGCTTTTCAACAAAACTTGAAAATCAACAAGAACCATCAGTCAAAAACGAAACTTAGCTCACACAAACACTGACAGTAATTTGCAAACAAAATTGCTGCAATCTGTTCGCATGAAAGAAATAGCAAACAAATAAATGTTTTGACATGGTCTCTATGACCAGCTTGAAAACTCCAAAGCGATTTTAAAAGTTAAATCATATTTATTCGAAAGTTACCACTGTTGTAATTTTCTATTGAAAACAATCAAGAAAGATTTTTCTCGATTAAATGTTCTCGAATAAACATAAATCGCCAAAATATACAATTTTAAATTATGTCAAAGTTTAACTTTTCGGAAAGAAATTTAATTCAAATACTGTTAAGCAAAACTGTTTTTGATTTTTATCCTTACTGCTTTTCATTTAATTTTCTTAAGCATTTCCCCTTTCAACCTTCAAAAAATTTTTTCTAATTTTAAAATAAAAATCCGAAGTAGACTTTAACAGACCATTGTCAGAGACACAAGAATAACAATCGCATTGAAAATAACTCCATTTATTACACTCTCACTTTGGTCGTTATAATCAGCTATAATAATTACCGCTTAAATTCATACTCCGTGAAGCTGTCTGTTCCGTGAAGCTGTCTGTGTGAGGATGAGCTCTTACTTAACCATAGCTTCAGGTTGACCACAGCCTGACCAATGTTGGCTGCAATGATGGTACCACGTGAAAGTTTCAGACGCCAAAAAAGTGGCTATAGTCACCAAAAAAGAGCAATGCTGCTCATGAAAAGATCAGTTTGAAATGTGGGGAATAATAAGAAAAAGGGCAGCTGAAAACAGGCTACCGTAGGCCTAATGCTGTTCCACTGCGATTACGCAGAAACCGCAATTATTATTATTATTATTAGTATTATTATTATTATTATTATTATTATTATTATTATTATTATTATTATTATTATTATTATTATTATTATTATTATTATTATTATTATTATTATTATTATTATTATTTGCCTAGATTTCTAAGTGAGCAAAATCGATTAGATTAGAAAACCACTAACAACAGAACAAATTTTTGTGCTGATTGAAAATTCAGTTTTGGTGGTCGAAAAGGAGTAAGGGAAAACTTAAGGGGAAAACTAAATTGACTATTTTGCACATGGTATTCTGGCTTTCAGTAATCGAACTCAAAGCAAATCCAAAACTGTTGTTTCTCTAAAACAATAAGAAACAAAAAATGTTGGTCCACT
The DNA here is from genome assembly GCF_964194025.1 of Convolutriloba macropyga. NCBI lineage: Eukaryota > Metazoa > Xenacoelomorpha > Acoela > Convolutidae > Convolutriloba > Convolutriloba macropyga. Next base: position 35,583 of record NW_027453173.1, on the reverse strand, counting down.
AATGTAACGTTTCACAAAAAAAAACAATTTTAAACATTTCGAAATTTGTCATATTTGTGCGTCTGAGTTTTTTCGTCAGAATGTCTTTCAACTGTTATAGTTCTGAATCACCAACAAAAAAAACAAAGAAAAAAGAACTCAAATTTCAATTATCTTCATTTTTCAACATTATTTCACTATTCTTTCCTGATTCCCCAGAAATTTATTGACCTGAAAACATCGATAATTTCCTTCTTCTATCAAAAATATCTAAAAAGTTTGCCTTAACTTTGACTATGAAACGCACATAGAGCTAATAGAATCAATACAATTCTTACCTCACTAACTTCACAGATGAAAATGACTCCAGTTAGCAAATTTGAATACAGAAATAACAGAAATAACAAAAGCGCCCACTTTTGGTCACAATTTCACCCCAACTCCACGCTTGAACGAAAAGGAGTAAGGGAAAACTTAAGGGGGCGTGTTTCATTACGTGTCACATGTCAGCAAAATTTGGGAAAAGAAAGGATTGGGAAAAGTGAAAGGAATATATTTAATGTGAAAGAACAAATAAGATAACTGACGCGATATAAGAAATCAATGTTTTTGAACAGGTGATAAATGTGCCTTTTTTGATTAATTTTTAATCAAAGAAAGAAACAAGACAATGGAACAAAACGTAAACTCATTTTTAGCAAAAACCAAGCGCCATTTCTCATTTTCAGAAAACAGTTCGGCGACTTGGAACGTTTTTCCAAAAAAATGTAATAAAAACTGGAGTTAATTTTTTTCTGAAAAAAAATAGGTTGTATCTATGCCTTATGTTTTCTATCTATTAGAGAGCGTAGGTATGCGTTCAAATAACAACAAGAATGCATATATGACGCTTCCGATAGAATGATGTATATTTATTAAAATGCTTCCAACCTTTTTTATCTTTCAGTAGTTGTATTGTAATAATAGCACTTACCTATTTCAATATAGGCTTTGTTGCGGCGGTTACTCTTCTGTTTTGTGTTTATTGCGGCGCCATTAAACATTTGTTTAGTGAATATACAGCCTAGCCTGCAGTGCAGATACAAATATCATTTCTGAGCCATATGTTTTAATTCCCGACCGTCAAAAAGAGCAGGCGAGCTTTACTACCAATATCAAAAGCGAGGAGGCAAAATGGCTTGAAATTGATTATGTGCGAGTTGAACAAATATTTTGATGGCTTTTTGCTTTCTAAATTCAAAATGCTCTTTTGAACAAGGGTGCAAGGCAAGAAAATTTGGAGAACACAGAAAGATGATGGACAGAATAAAATGAAAAACGGAAATTAACTGCCTTTGAAGAGTATTTTTTATAAATTCTCAGCAGGCCGCTTTCAAAACCATAACTCGTTCCATGCATTTTTGGTAAAATATTGAGTTAAAAACAAAAATACGGTTTTGGGGCTAAAAACGACAGAAATATTAGATATTGCGATTTTTTTTCTCCCACTATTTGACGCCCCGTCAAGTGGGCTCCCAAAAATTCCAATTAAGTTAAGTGGGGAAAATGAGAAAAACAGGGCGTCCTTTTAGTTCGTTTTTAAATAACCAGGGCTTTCATGTAATACAGCGGAAAAGGTTTTTAATAAATTTCCCGGACTGAATAGTCTTAATCATTACTGAGTCAGACAAAAGGACAGTCTAGTATTGAATCTTATCTCTGATCAGTCCATTTTCAGCCTGAAGTCTGAAGGACACCTTTTTATCAGAATAGTACCCAGTAGTGATCATAATCGTGATTCAGAACTAGTGTTTCTTTACCACTCTTAGGTCTGGCAGCAAGAGTAACTACGGGCCAGCGGCCAAACAACATAAACTATTTCTAGATTAATGTATGTCAAAAGTCGGGTAAGATTCCGGTCAGTGCATAGCTGCAAAACAGAATTGAAGAAAGAGAAGTGTAGTCAGAGATAGCAAAAGGATATACTCAACTATAGAGAGCGGCATAAAAATTAAAGAAAGGTTGTTGTTGTTGTTGTTGTTCGCCCTCAACGGCGAATAGAGATGAAAGATCAACAACAGAAGCAATATAATAAAACTATGAACCATTGAAAATTTACCTCAATTGAAAGTGCGGAAAAGAAAACATTAGACAATTTGGGAAGTTATAAAATTATAAGTTTAAAACTGAAATACTGCTATGTTTAAAATGCTATGATGCGCTCATAAAAAAAGAAGAATTAGAGCTTTATCAATGAAACAAAAAACGTTGCAAAATTGCGCCCAATCAAAATTTTGCAAAAGACACAGGTGTAATTCATGACACTTGTAGTAGATGAAAAACCAGAAAAAATCTTAATGTCTTCGCGATTAGGCATCCATTGGAGTGCGTGCATTTTCTCATTCTGAACAAAAATACAAAATGGTTTAATAAGTAAGGTTTTCTTGCTTGCAAATGAAGTAATCCCTTATAAAACTTTCTCAATACCAATTTTTAACCTCTATCAGATTAATTGGTAAAATGTTCGATTCTATCAATAAGAAGACGTAAGTTGGCAAAAAACACAGTAAAAAACCGATGCTTAATGGAAGCCAAGAAAAATTTTTGCATTGCTTATTTATGAACGTCTGCGGAGATTTTATAAAAACCTTACATATGTTAATTTAACAATTCCTAGTAACATCACTTTCATGCTTGACGTCAAGTGATCTAAGAATCAATAACATTCAATTAGAATTCCTATAATCAAATATGCTAGGAAAAAAGTTTTTGTAAGAAAAACTGGCGCGATAACCATAATAGAAATTTCTGTACTCATAATGAGTTGTACAGTGAAGAGACTTGACATTTCAAGTCAAAGTAGTTTCGTAAAAACAGACAAGACGCTCCCACAACAAACATCACAAAAGAATGAATATAAAAGTAGCTTATAGATTGGCAAACAATCTGCTAAAAATTTAGTTTCTTCATCTGTTCATACCTATTGTTCAATTAATCTAATTACAGTTCAAAATCAATTAAATTCAGCGAGTAATTTTTGTTATCATAAACTAGCAACAATTAAATAATTTCCAATCAAAAAGTTTAGTAATATTTTTTTTATCAGGAACTGTTTTCTCGAGTATTGATTTCTCGGGTTTGATCGGCCTCTATTTTCTAAAACTGTCTTGTGCTGGAATAATGTGTCATTTGGGACTGCTTATACAACAACTGATCTAATTTGTCCAGAGACGGAGTTTGCAATAAAATTGGTAATATCTTTCTACGTTCGTTTTTTAAAAAGGCTTTGATCTTAATTTACCAAAACTATTGTTAGGAACATTCCTCGTGGAAAACAATGAAAAAATAAGATTGATACCCGTTCGACAACTTGACTGCATAGTGTTGGAAAAGAGTTTACAACAAGTCATCGTCTAGTTTAGTCATCGCGTACGATCCTGATTAGAGCATCGCGTACGAAAAACCTTTTCCAAATGAAAATTTGCGTTATTTGAATACAAAATTCAAGTTTGCAAAAATTTTGAATGAAAAACACTAGCCCCTCAATTGTTTGTTGAAATCGGAAAATGAGAACGGATTGGAATTTTAATCCAAATGATTTGAACAGATTATTGAGACTGAACTCAAACTTTTGATTCTTATTTCTCAATTGGAGAGGGAGAGAGAGAGAGAGAGAGAGAGAGAGAAAGAGAGAGAGAGAGAGAGAGAGAGAGAGAGAAAGAGTGTGTGTGTGAGCAACAAAGAGAAAGAGTGAGAGAGGAGAGAGAGAGACTGAGAAAAAAAGTAAACAAGAATGAAAGAAAGAAAAAAAGAAAGAAAGAAAGAAAAAAGAACGAGAGAGAGAGAGAGAGAGAGAGCGCGCAACGTTGATTGCTGAAGAATCATGAGGTAATGACTAACAATTTACCAGAACAAAAATAATCGCAAAGAACCTATTAGGAGGTAAAACTTTCAATATAAACATATAGCTTAAAAAGCTTGCTCTTTCTCTCTATATAAAAATTAGAGGCCAAAAAGCTTATGATCATAAAATTATGCAGAACTCACACAATTTTTTCATTCAAATTCCCTTTTTTTATATCTTTTTTGACAATTCTGCTGTTTCTTGAACTATCGGATTGAATTGAAAAAAATTCTAAATTATTTTGTGAAGTATTTTCTCATCAAAGAACGAACAGTTAAAACATTGCTAGACATCTTTAGACGGTTAGTCTCTCACTGCCATTTCCTTATAAAGTCATTAGTAAATATTTAAATAATAGGAAAAACGTTTCTCTTAGGGCAAGAGCAATTGAGCTGTCAAAAATTTTGTCCTCGAAAATATGCGCGAAAATGTATCTTTATGCACAATTTAAAACTCACCTTTAGCGCAGCAAATTTTTCCAGGAAAAGATTACCATTTTCCAGACTTACAGAGGGGGGAAAATTAGTTTAGATTTGAATAGGAGCAAGAATTTAATCGACACGCAAATATATTTGAGGCTATGCTCCGCCCAATATAAGACAATAACTGCTACTTATATAATACCCAATAGAGCTCAGAAAGGGTTGGTTAGTTGAAAAACGGGGAGTGTTGAAAATATGATGAGAGAAAAAGAATAGGAGGGAATCGGAAATAGGAGAGGATAGGAGGGGGCTGGGGAGATGGAGGGGGAGGGGGTTGTAAATTAAGACTTGAGAGGTGTTGGAAAGGGTTTTGAGAGCTAATCAGAGAGAGATTTCACGCTGACTGATAGGGCCCGCAGCGGGTTTTTAAACGATTATGTGCTGCATATCGATTAGCCACACATTTTCAAATTTCAACCCACTCGTCTCATCTGATAACTGATAGAAATTGAAACTGCTTTGCAACTAAATTTCAAGGCGTAAACAAATTTGGTAAAGTTTGAAAGATCATTAATGTTAATGGAGAATAGCGATTATGACTGAATAAATAATGAAGAGATCAAAAAGTTAAAAATTAGCTGCGAAAAATATTTCTTGAGAAAACAATCACAGTTATTGATTTGAAGAGGTTGACGTACGTAAAATCTCTAACTCATTTGGGTCAAAAAGAAGAAGGTTTATGACAAGTTTACAATTATATGCCAGTTTAAGAATTAAAAATTTAATTTTGACCAGGGGATAAGCTTACAATAGTATTATTAATCTTATTAACAAAATGTCGGTTTGTGATTCAGAAAAATGGTATTGAGTTTCAATTTTAACGATTACAGTGCGATCCGATGTTGAAAAAAATTAGAGCAATATTTTGCAAAATCTGATTAATTTTCTCTTAATTACGCTTGCAAAAATCAAAAGGAGCTCAGATGAATTTCTGTATTGAAAAAAATTATGTCAGAATATTGTTTTAGAAAGTGGACGAATGATGGTTGATTATAAATATTTGAAGAGGGCGGGTTTGAGACATTGAGACAACAAAACAAAATCTAAATTTGTCCCCCTACTGACTTAATTCGACAGGAGCAACAACATTTTTACATTTATTGTATTGTGTCTCGAGTGATATTGGAAAAAGGGGGCGTTTCACTTTGGGTGCTCATCGCAATTGCAAACGGAGTGAACAAAAACAGGAAGTGGAATTAAGAGAGGGGAGACAGCATAGACTTAATCAAGATTAGGAATAATGACAACGCTCTCAATTGGATTGTTCCTCCCGTTTCCCTCCTTCTTCTCCATCTTTTCGTCCCTCACTCTTCTTTTTACCATCTCCTGATTGCACCTTTCACACTGAAGATGTTTTGAAGTTGTCACAAATTATGTACTGCTCGTGTTGTCCAATTTAAAAAAATAGACGGGGTTGAAAAAAAGCAGAAATTTTGGTGAAATTCGAGTTAAAAAAAATCTCCATGTCCATTTCGGATCTATGTGCAAAATTTACATATACATAGACACACACACACATACGCACACACACGCACACACACACACACACACACACACACACACACGCGCACACACACACACACACACACACACACACACACACACACACACACATATATATATATATATATATATATATATATATATATATATATATATATATATTATATATATATGGCTATTTGTTTACTTTTGTTTATGTTGAATGGTTTAGCTGAACGGCGTCTGCGCTATTATTCTGAGAAACTGGGAAAAACTTACAGCTAGGGATAATCTTCAGAATAAATGGATGAAAAGCTGTCAATTAAGTGGGTAAACGGATCAGAATTTTTAAACAACACAAAATGTAATCAGTAGGCTGGAAAACCCTTTTGTCCACACGAAACAGGGCACACAATAGCAGCCATGAATAGGAATTGAGGAAAGGTAACAATACAGGCGTCTACTTTTCAGATCTGAAAACATTTCTCAGACATAAACGCGTGGGAGTGGGTCAAGGTGGTCGATATACGCACGGCCAAACGTGATGAAATATTTATAAATAAAAATTCGGAGCGTTCTTATAAGAGAACAAACATTTATGATGGTTTTAGTGTAGGCGGAGCATTAAACTCAAGATAGCGCAGTTGCAGCATTTGCTCAGTTTTGAATGGATTATTTATGATTAAATTATCCACGCTTGCTTCCTCGATTTCATTTTAATTTTTCACGAACGATGTCAGAAATGGGGACAGTTTACATCATTAGTAACTTGACATAGAACTAAGTAACAAAATGAACCGCTATAATTCATAGATGCAATAAAATTTAACATTAAAAGAACTACAAAAATGTGAACAAACAAGACAAAATGCTTTGAAAAGCGACAAATACAGCCAGACATGACAATAAAACTACAAATTTCTGTGGGACTATAAAACAGGATTGAAAAAACACCATAAACCAGGAATTTATTCATCATTTCATGCTGAAAAAAAGTACTTTTAAGTCCTTTCCGCTAATGGTTTGCAAAGCTCGTCGTGCTTTTGTGACAAAAAATCATTTCGTAAATTGTTCACGAATTTGTTTTTCAATTTTCAAAACCCCAACTTAACCAACTTTTGGTGTAATCATGGTTCACTTGAGTCAGTAAAAGACATTATCGTGACAAAAGTTATTAAACACCCCAGCAGTCGCGTAGGACCTGGAGATTGGAGAATGACATAGCCGTCACTTAATATCCGCGGTCTGCCTTCTTTCATATCCGCCCCACCTCAGAGTCAGTCAAAATATTGTATCCTCCTATTTTCTCAATCATTACATCCCTTCCAAAGCTATCTTGACCAATTTGTTCAATTTTTGTGGGTATTGTTCTTTATGTTCATTTATTTGAAATGACAATTGCTCATAAAATTGCTAACGGTTACACGAGCGAGGTCTCAGAATAGGAAATTTGCAAAATTCGGTTTATAACAAAAAAAGAAAAACCGTATAGGAAACAAAACTATTATTGGATAGGCAACTATTTGAAAGGGAAATTTACCATTCTTTAAAAAAAGTGGCAAGATAAAACATGCCATTTTGTTTTAGGCACTTAAAAGCGAGAAACATAAATCATACATTGAAAAAAATAGGTAGCGAATTTTGCAAAAAGGCTTCAAAACAAAACATTTATTAAACATACCAACTTTGCATACCAACTATCAACTTTTCTGGCCAACTCACTGGTCGTGAACAAATTTAAAAAGAAGTCTCGATAAATAGCAAATAACAAAAAATATATGATCAGCGGATGCTCAAAAAAACTGTTATGATTTTTTTTCATGTCAGCATTTCAACGCTTTTCGATTAGATAAAACTTTAGCTTGCGTCTAAAAATCAAAACTTGATTTAAATTACAGGAAACAAACCATCAAAAAATTGAAACTTCAAAATTTTACGCAAAAAAATCAAAAATTAGGTCGTAAAAGGTGTCAAAAAATACTATTTGAGGAATATAATGAGCACACTTGAGATAATCAAAATAAGTATTTTCGCTTTAAGTTCTTGTTTTGTATTTTATCTCGATTATACCAAAATTTACGGCTAGTTTTATTTTAAAAAAGTAGCCAGCATATCTCCAAATTAAAACTTAATTAAAATTGACGTCACAAGCATAGAAAACAAGCGACAGTGATTTGAGTTAATGAAGTAACAGACACAAAAAAATAGCAAGAAAGCTGAAAAACAGAATTTCAAATGATTTCATTTGACGCAAGTCGATCGTTGGTGACAATTTTAGAAGAGAAAATTCACTTATCAACACTGAAATAGTTATGAGTGTCGCCAAAAGACAATAGTTTTTACTGTTAAGTTATCTCCAGATATCCAGTGTGAGTGACAACATGATAGACAACATTCAAAAATTCACGAACTAATCGAAAATAATCGGTGCAAGAGTACAAAAAGTCGCTGCAAACTCAAATCATTAAACTGAATTAAATACAGTCGCATTAGAGAGACACAGAACAAACAAAACAGCAACAACAAATAAAAATAATTCAGGGCAGAACTCGGCAATTGCTTTTTTTAAAACAGATTCGAAGTGGCATTTGAAAAACCTAAACTTAAACATTTAACATGAGTTCTACTTCTATAATAAGACGTAGTTATAAATTTATTTTAAAACAAAATAAAGAAATAAAGAAAAAGGAACGAAATTCGAAATATACTTCAAATAAAAAAGTTTAAAATTCTTTTAAACCATTAGGTATCAAACAGAAACATTATATAAGGCCCTTGACACCAATGTAGGAATAAAATAAGACCCACCATTACCCAGAATATGTCATATGACCACGAAGTGGCAGGGCCAATAAAACTATATGGACGTTTGTGTAATGAAAATACGTCGTAAGACTAATGCAAAAACAAGAAAAAAATGCAAGTATAACTGACGAATTCGTTAAAGAGCTTGCAAAAACACTATGTCAAAGCAATGGAAAAAAAATTCTTATGATATTATAATATGATCATTGAGCCTTGTTTGAACCCAAATCAGAGCTGCCATGAATTGAACCTCGATAGGAAAATCACCTCCGTGTAACTGATATAAAATTATATATTTATTGAACAAAAATACGCTCAGATTTAAAATAGCAAAACAGCGCCACAAATTAATTTGAGTCCTTTTTCTTTACAATAGTTCGTGATGGGACCAAGAACATATATTATATTGCTGCGGGGTTTTGCACGTAGCTGTTTAAAATCTTAGCTTAAAACATATTTTGGCAAAAAAAACAATTTTATCAGAAAAAAATATGTTTTTTGGAGAGCTATTGAATTAAATTATCAAAAAGCCGGAAAATTTTTAAATATAGAACAAGTTCTACGGGAGCGAAATTAAATGTTATCCTAATCGGATCTTTGAACGTTTGGCGTTAGCAGTTATGAGCTCTTTAGTCCTTGCAAATTCGAACAAGTTGGGCTTCGGAGAAAGCGACTGGTTGACTAATTTTCTATTGATATCACTCACAACTATCTATAATGAATATGTCGTGAACAAAAAACAGCTGAAAAGCAAAAAACCAATGAGGTGGGACCGGAACAAAAAAACCATAATAGAAGAACAGAGTTTGCTGCTCATGATAAAACCAGCGCTCATCTTAGTAACAAAGTGCACATAAAAAGTAAAAGAGTGGCGGAAAAGTATGAAAAGTAACAAATCTTAGCTTGAAAAGCGAAATTGTTAAGGCCAGATTAATTGCGAGAGAACAAGCAGCAACCAGAAAAACAATAAAACAGCCGCATTTTTGTTTCGCTCAGCTCACAGTTTGACATCTAACGTAGAGTTTGTCAACCTAATTTGTTAAAAAATCTGAGAAATCAATTCAATGAGATTTTGCGGGCGTAAAAAATCATCTGATTTGATGACAAGGGTTCAACGGTGTTCACAAATAGTTCATCTGATAGGCTGTGTGTTTTTTATGCTACTATTTGTTGATGTATCGAGTAAATAATTGATATTGGAACTAACCAAAACCAATTGAACCCCATACAAACGGGTGTCTAAAATGTGTCTAATTCAGTTTTCTAATTTGCTTAATACACAATTGTCACGCATTCTTTGCGCGCAAGTGTATCTTAGCATATGAGTCTTAGTGGCCCGAAGGACTTAGTGCCCTGACATGAGGGTGCTTGCGCCCGAGTGCTGGGCACAAGGCCCGAGGGGGGCTAAGATTCATTTGCTAACTTATTTAGAGAACCAAGGGGTACAAAGAGGTTAAACTTTAAATAAAATTGAAATTAAGAGCACAGTTTTGCAAAATATTAATCGAGAAGTTTTCGTCAATTTTTTAATTTTTTCCTGTTTTTCTGCTATTTCAATCATTTTCTGCTCCAACTCGTTATTGCTATCGAAATCGTTGCTATCATGAGACCTTTTTTGCCGGTTTTGATGGGAAATGACAAAAGTATTAGCGGGTTTGGCCTCACCGCCAAAAATTATGCTTCCTTACTGCGAGCGGGCCGCTAAGTTAGGGCCGCAAAACTTAGGATTCCACTTTTGCATGTGCTAATTGTTAATTGCACGTGCAAGTTTTAGCGACCAAAAAATTCGTACCCTGGGTTCTATAATTTATTTTGCGGTTTAGAATGGAAAATCTTCTAATTGCCCAGTTGATTTATGAACAGTATTATTGGACAGTTTCGCTTGTACTATATTACCGCTGACAAAAAATCAACATCAGTATATTAAATGATGTTGCTGTTACTGTTAGCCGCGTCTGAGCACTAAAAATATTAATGATATCAGTAAAAGATGTTTTTTGTAAATAATTAAATGAAATTGCGTAACTTTTGTCGTTCAGAAACTTTTGCATCTCACTTCCGGAACTTTCTAATACTGCGTACCAGAATATCTCAAAAATCTTTATACTATTTTAAAATTTCCTTAATATATGTGGAAGTAAAAGTACTCACGTCAGAGTATACGATGGCTCTGAGGAATATTGTGTATCTAGAGTTGAACTTGAGTGGCCCGTTGTAGTATTGCCCATAGAACTTGCTGTCTCCCAGTCCCAATTCAGAGTAGAAGTCGGCCACCTGGGCCACAATGGCAGCACGGTACAAATTAGACGGGGGAGCAATAGAAGAACCTGGAAGATATACACAAATAAATACTTGCAAAGACATAATTGTAGGGCAGACAGCGACTACTGATTTTCCAAGACATTCGTGCATGTTTTAGGTTGTAGAAACCTTGTAATTTTGATCCGGGAATACCCTGGTGTGTGCATGAATTCGAAACGATTAGAGGTCATTATGGTGAGTGACCTTAATTCGATAAAAATAACTACTGATTCCGAATAGTAATGTTATGGTTAAACTTATATCAAACATGCTCATTTTCAAATAAATGAAGAATGTTTCAGATCACTTTAGAAGAAATTTTATGATTGAATGAAATATCTTCTAAACGCAATATTTTGAATTTGTTGCCAACAGGCAACCAGACAAGACAACCTTGTCTGGTCTTATCGTGAATTTCAAGGACGCAAAGTTTGACCCGGTATAGAATTGTAATTATGAAATTCGTTTCGATTGCTCCAGGCAATCCGGTAAATCTGGTCTTATTCGGCGTTATTTTCTTGTGGATAACATACCTGTCGAGCGTCGCAACCTGGCGTTCAGAGGGCTGGAGGCTGATTGGAAGAAATGGGAGGAAGATTTCGAAAATTGATGTGATTGTGCTGTAAGCATGTCTTTTGAGGCTGCAGCCCTCTGGCGACGCATGAGAGGCACTTGATCGCTCTGAAATAAAAAAAAATTTTGGGTGACAATTCATAGATGCTATGAAAATGTATAATAAGTTCAACTGAAGTTTATTTTTGAAAAGGGCCATTTTGACGCTCGATCAATTAAAACGAGATCATTTGTGTAACTGCTAAATACGGTTTTTCATCCCTGATCAAACTTAGTTTAATTGATCCATCATTAAATTAATACAATTTCAGAAAATTCAATTAATTTCAAAGAAATAAATCAAAAATTTAAGTTTAATTAATGTCAACAATTACCAAAAAAGAAAAATATTGTTTAGCATAGAAATTGTACTAACGTAATCATTTTCGATGAATATGTTTTCGGGCGGGGGAAGGTCTTTGAGTTGTAGTGCACCATCGACTAGTTCCACTAGCACCAGTTGGTAGGCGTCTACTGGGCCCTGATAGAGAGAGGGCGCAGTCAACTGCAGAGTGATCACACCCTGGGATGTCACCCCATTCTGCTTTCGAATCTGAGGAGGGGTCAGGGTGTCTGGCACTGAAACAGAGTCGGCCATAGGTATGAACAACTACAAAATAAGCGTTATGTCCCCCCTCATCAAACCACTCTTCTATGAAATTTAACACTACCCCCACGATACTCGTGAAAAGTAAATTATAGAACTTGTATTGGATTGCGAGTTTGCAAGTTTTTCAATTTTTTTCGAATTTTTCAGCGACTAAAAACAAATGGACAAAAATTTCATGACACTTCGACCTTTGAATTCTAACCCACTGTCAGATTTTTTAAGTTATTTACATAAGCAAAATAAAAATTGTCTCAACGCCTGAAAATTAAAATAAAGAGCTATAAATCAATTGCGGTTCCTGTATCTCCATAATTACCCTAATAACTTCATAGCATCAGCAATAGATAATTCGGTATAGGACTCCGGCTAACCTGTGGCTCTAGTGAATAGAGTGAACTGGACACTGAGGTTGCTGATCTCTCTCCCAATAGTATCCAGACTGAATACCGACATGTTGAAGGAGTACTGGGTGAATGCCTTCAACCCGCCCACAAGACACAGGGTGTTGTTCTCCCTCATCTGAATGAGACCCTTGTCTGCATTGGGGTCTCCCATATTGAAATAGCGCAACTGCAAAACAAAGAGTCGCGTCAATTACAACCACACTTTACCAGCCGAAAACCAGTGCGCGTTTTGTAAGATCAGAGAAAAATCTTGTTGTTCCGAGCTCACCTTAGTGGAGAGCACCAATAAACTCAACTGTTTTTTTTTGGTTCAGTCAATTTTGGCCAATCGATGTAGAGAGTTGTGAGTAGTATAATTAAAAATCCTGTCAACTGTAAAATTTCAAAGTAAAATGATTTTGTTGAATATATTTTTTTCCGAGGAGTCATAGAGGCTCACACTTTTGTGAACATTCGGCTGATTTCCGTTGCTTTTGTTAACATTTTCCGCAATTTTAGCTCAAAATTTTATCAATTTTACGAAAAGTACGTGAATAATGGAAAAAACAGTGTAATTGCTCTTACATTTAAAAATAGCGGACGGTTGCTGAACTGTTTGATTTGATTTTTCTGGTTAAAATTGAGGCTAAGTTTTTGAAAATATAGCTTTTTTAAATTAAAAATTGCAGCCAGTTATGAATGTTTAGTCAAAAATGCCAGAAGTTGCCTAAAGTACAGATCTAAATACTGATTGCTGAGAAAGTGTTCTGGAATTCACATTTTGCCGCAGTTTCGCTAATTGAAATTGAGTTTTATCCAAAACGCATCACTTCTTTTTTGATTTAATAAGATTTTCCTGCCAAATGTATTGCTCTTTTGTGGACTAATTACTTGTTTTTATTATATTCGCAGCAATGAAAAGCCCAATTTGGTATAAAAAGGATTTTTGCAATCAAAGCACATTAGGGTTTAATTGGGACACTGTCTCTTCACAAAATATTTTCGCAATTTTTGTTTTTTTTTAATTTGCGCCAATTACAAACAAAGCAGTTTTCATATAGAGGTTCAAAACAAAAGTCAATTTGGAAAAAACGTTGTCAGAGAAAAATACCTAAGCGCATTTTATTGACTTTTTTGCAGTCTTCAGAATCATGTATTTGTCCATATTTGCGTTTTTTCATCTTCGTAGCGTTCTCATAATAAAAAGTTCCCATTAGCCTTGATAGGAGGTCAAATATTAATAGTAATATAGATGAATTCAAACCAAGCATGGTTTCAACCATCTTGGTTTTGCCCCACTTAGGGCAGGTTCAATTTTGATTAAAGTTTTCTAAAAAAATCCCATCCAGAAGGATAGCAGAAGTGTCTGAATTTAGACATTGCTTCCACTTCAAAGAGTCTTGTCAATCCTCTTTGGAATGTTTTGGGATTCATCAGAAGCGTATACCAGGAAAGATTGTAGGTGAATCAAAGCGCATTGTTATATTTAACTACACGAACAAAAAAAATTTCTTCGAGCCGCTTCTGTTTCTTTTCTCTAGCATGAATCAAGACTTGGCCACTGGACCTTGTATTGAAGTCGTGACCATATATAAAGTGTTCAGTGAAGACTTCACGGCTTTAATGGACTCGACATTTTCCTAGCGAATTTCAATTCAGTTTCCAGTTTTTGTGTGCGTTTTAGGTTCTTTTTGCTAAAACAATCAACTCACAATAAGTTTTCATGGAAGTAAAATAGAATTAGTTTCGCCCCCTTCAATTGATAGCTAATGGTTTTATTGAGTTTGAGTCTACTTTTTTTTTCAAAAATGACAATGTTACTTTAAATTTTGCGCTTTTTGCTCCGCCATTTGTCAATTTTAACTTCATCCTTCAATGACTCGTCACATCCATCTTGTTCTTAAGCCAATTGTGAAGGTTTTGTTCGAAACTTTCTTATGCTTACCGTTGCTTTTGTTAATTTGACAAAAAGCTGTTTTTGGTACTTGCCCAATATGTGATTCTTTTTGTTTTGGTTTCTCGAGCCCCATTAGAAACAGGCCCTACTGATTTTCAAATCGGGGGTATATAATCTTTGCAGTTTACAGTTGACGGTTTTTATGACTTCAACACTGGTTTTTCTTAAGTTTTTGTAATAAATTGTGATAAAATAGTGTTGCCTGTATTTGTTGTTATTTTGTAGTTTATTATTTAGGCTCACCATTGAGATGTCTCTTTGGGCTCCTAGAGACTTCTTTTCGTAGTTTTTTTTTTCAGTTGAAAGCTGATGATTGGTATGGCTTTCGAACTGATTTTGTTTCAAAAAATTAAATGGTTTTTTGAACTTTGCTCATTTTTTTTCTTGTAGAACTGATACCTTGTCTGGCTGAGCACTGGTTCCGTATGTTTTGCAGTGAAAAACAAGTTCATTTGTTTAGCTCAGTTTTTATCTGATTCGTTTTCGACTTCTCGACTTCAGTAATAAATTTTTAAAATAAAAATAATAAAAGCACAACTCAAATTACCGTCAGCAGAGTTCTTAGGTTATAGGTTTTTAATTTGTGACAAAGACTACACAATCTAACCTTGTATCCATTGACTACCACCCCACTTGGTTTTTCCCATTGGAAGAGCACGTAGGTGGGAGAAATTTTTATGGGTTTCAAGTCGAAGTTGTCATGCATCACAGGTCCAATCCTATGCAACACCTGGCGAGACAGAGCACCGATTGTGCCGGCCGCATCCAGCTGTGCTGCCACTCTCACTCCATACAGTGTATCTTGGACCAAACCGTCCAAATTTGTTTCCTCCACAAATTTTTGGGCTAAAATTACAGAAATTGTTAGCTTAATTTTGATTGGAGTGAAGAAAAAACTGTCAACAAAAAACAGTTTCGAAAACAACTTTCGAATAAAATGAATTCACAATTTGGAGCTAAAACAGTCCGTTTTCATTAAAGCAAACTTGAAATAAATAGGGAGGATTTAAAATTAATTTTCATAATCTGATCGGATTAATTACACATAACTGCTAAGTTACAAATTAACCGACTCATAAAATGGTCCTTTTAATTAGCAATATTAGGCAGTCAATAATAGTTTACTTCCAAGAAAAATCACACTTCACCACTTTTTCGCTTGGATTTTTTGCTTAAAGCCATGATATGATTCCATTATGACGCAACATAAATCATATTGACCATTGCAATTATTAGCTGCTGATTCTGATTTTTGTTCAAACTCCACCACCACCGTTAGCAAGATGGAGTTGGGACAAAGGTAATTTTAAAGCAATCAAGTGAAATTGTGTTGAACAAAAAGGTATACTCTACTATCTAATAAACCAGTATAAATAAATAATTTGAACTGAAAATGTCTGAACATTTTGACTGACAATGCAAGCAATAATGTAAGGAGGTCAGTTTGATAAATTGTATGTCGATTGTAGTTTGCATGTGTAGGTATACTCTATTACTTCCCCTCACGTACAATTGTGTTTACCTGTCAACAAAGAGAGGTCGTGACAATAAACAACAATGCAATCAAATTTATTTGAGCTGAACTGCATATAATGACAAAAGAGACGTATTGAAAAAAGAGGCAACATTCAATAAAATTGTGGAAAACAAAGGTGTTTTTTAAAGAAAAGACTTCAGGATGCTCTAGATAAATATATAAGTTTCAGGTTTCCCAAAATTGGAATAGCGGATGAAAATTGAGCTATATGGGACAGTTGTGTTTTGGTTTTGCTTCTGAGTAATCGGTTATTTCGTTTGGCCCCAACAAGTAGCAGTTAACTACTAACCTGTTAAAATCGGTTGAGGTCCTGTTAACTCATTAAAACCTTTTTTCTGAGCAAAAACAAAGTTTTCCGCTTTACCAGACTAAACATTTAACTACATTACCACCAAGTGTGGTGCAAGAAAAAAGTCGGTTAGGCGCATTTATAAATTTTGTCGAAGAAATTTTTAGACTAACATAGGTCTTGATATAACATTTTAACAAATTTTATCAAAACTGAAATGGTGTTTTTTTTATATATGGAGCACGCCAGGGTAATGTAGTTGAAAGTCCGTTCTGAATCTAGAGGAAAGCTTTGTTTTCCGCCAAAACGAAAACTTTTAAAAAGTTTCATCATCTAAAGTGATCGTTTTCGAAACAACTTTGAGGTCAAAATGGCACGAGGATCTGTAGCTCCAACAGCCATCAGCAAAACAAGCAGTCATCGTAACGAGACCAGATCCAAGTTCCAACAGCTCAAAACCTTCTGCTTACGTCAAACCTCCAGAGGTCAGAAAAACTTAACCACGTTGAAGTTGAACCTCATAAACCAATCAATTAACAGCGAAACAAACGTGTACATTGCATGGAGCTTTATTGTTGCCATGGTTAGTTTGTACAATATGTGGGCTATTCCTCTGCGCTGGGCATTTCAACTGGATAGTTCAAAACCCTGGATTTATACCAACAAAAACTTCTGGCTACCACTGGACTACTTCAGCGATTTAGTTTTCATCATTGATGTTCTATACGTATGGCCAAAAATAGAAACAATTAAAGAGGGTTCAGTAGTGACAAACGCAAAAGAGCTTCGAAAATGTTACTTTTCAAGTATGCGCTTCAAACTTGACTTAGTCGCAATTCTGCCCTTTGATGTTTTGTTTTTCTTCCTTGACTGGCATAACGGCTGGTGGCAACTTTTGAGAATTAACCGATTCTTGAGAAACGGAAGCTACTTTAACTTCCTCAACAAATGTGAACAACTTTTACCCAATCCTTATGTGTTCAGAATAATTAAAACACTGATTAATTTACTGTATGTCATTCATATTACAACATGTTTGTATTTTGCAATGTCGACCTTCAGTGGAATTGGGTCCAACTCTTGGGCTTATGACGGGGTCGTTGAAACTAAATATGTGTCTGCATATATTCGTTGTTTCTACTGGGCTCTGAAAACAGTCACTTCGATTGGAAATGAGAGGATTCCCACAAACAAGTCCGAAATTGTCTTCAGTATGATGAACTACTTGGGTATGTTGACAGACACGCTGTCCCATTTCTTTCACTCCTATTACTTTAAAACCTATAACTTTAACCCGAGTTTTCAACAGACGCGTGATTTAACTCAATCATTAGTTAAACCCTACTAATTTTTAGCTCTATTTAAGGATTTACTTGAGGAGAGTAATTAGGAATATTGAACCGTTAATGCAAAGATTAGCTCGGCTCAGCGGCTTTATCCCAACTAAATCTCTGATTTATTTATCCTACCATTACCAGTGACTAAAACAATTTTCCAATCCCCGGTTGGCCAATCTTAGATACCATACTTAAGATCATTTATGGTTCGTTCATCCACGGAGGGCCAAACATTCGTGTATGATCCTACCATGGTATCCAAGACACATAATGGTCGAGTATATTATATCTAAGATAGCCATTAATGATTACTCTATGGTATCCAAGATGGCCATAAAAAAGTGTATGGTATCTAAGAAAACCATTCATGGTAGGTATATGGTAAAATCATTACAGGGACAATTTATTGCAGGATTAGGGTGTTAAAAATGCCAAATTGGCGCGAATTATGTATCAAAACAGGATAAGAACAACAGAACAAGAACAGGAACTAATTGAGAAACAGTAAGGCAAGGGAAGTAAGGATCAACAAAATTTTAGCTCGATGCAAGGTCTAAAAAAACTCACAGGTAAAATTTATTTTATTCAAAAAAGCAATTTGTTTCAAACGCAAAAAACAAGGAATTGAAACACATGAAAAACCTTGAATCAGTTTATATCCTAATCCAGACTTTTCATTGACAAAATATTGCAAGATTTCGTAGAAAACTCTTTCCGTATTAGTAAATCCCAGCATCGAAATTTTTTCTGTGACTCGTTGTTTTTTGCTCATTAATTTCCAATTGAATCTTCATGAACAACTTTTTTCTGGAAAGAATCGAGATAGAACAGAAAAAAGCAACGATGTTGTCCAGTCAACAACTTTTTTTATTCAAATATCTGAAACTTTTCTAGTTTGTCGTCTAAAACCTCCCTAACATGTTCTGAAAAGCTTTTTTGAGTAAAAAAAAGAGGTTGCTCAAAAAAAATTATGATCGTGTTCGGGCCATAAAATTCTCTGGTCTTGGATGTGGTATCCAAGACACCATAAAATTTTTTTCTTGAGAATTTTTTGGAATTACACTTTGTTCGTCCGAAACGCTCCTAGGATGTTGTGAAAAAGTTGCATGATTTCCTATGGGCCATACACAAAAAAGTTGAATGATTTTTTATGAGCCATAAAACTACAACCGGTATGGCATAAAACCATACATGTTTTATGTATGGTTTCCAAGAAACATTCAAGGTGGTCAACTCGGGATAGCTTAGAAATATAGAGCAGTTAACAAATTAATGATCATGGCTATTATCCGGAAAATATACGCAATTAGATTCATAACTGGAAACGTAAAATGGAATTTAAACTCCATATGATATAAGCTTTCTTCTAATTTTGAATTCACTTTTCTTCCAATTATATAAGAATAGTTATTATATTTATAGTTAGTGCTTTATGAAAACAGCGTTAACAAGTTTACTACAACTTGGAGTTGCTCTATGTATCAAAGTTAACAGTGCAACAAAACCGCCTTCAGGCAAGGTGGTTAACTACTGAGCTTGAACAATTACAACGCTAAAATATAAGATCAGCAGCAGGCTTCAGTTATCCTATCGGTGACAGAAAACTTCTCCATGCAATCTACTTTGAATTCAGAACCAAATCTAGGTCAATCTTGTCGGCGTAAAAAAGCATTCAAGCAGTTTTTAGCATGAGTTCTTGGGACGACACGGTGATATAATCGATTTGCATTAAAAAACTCACATTTCAACAGTGGGGGAGAGTCGTTTGCTTGAGTAATGCATTTTCTACTTTGAAACCAATGAAAGTGTAAGAAGTTTATCTTGCTTGTCTACCAAAAGTAAACTTTGTAGGAACAATTTTTGGAGAACAGGTAAGATAGTGAAAGTGAGCATTGAAAACCTACAAGATCTTAATAAAAAACCGTTGATAGAATTTTCTGTACTTTTTAATGGAGCTTTTTCAAGCAGGAAGAATCGGATGCTAATATTTAGATATATGATTTGGATGTGAAAACTATTCAGACGCGCCAAGATTGCTAAATATTTTTTTAAATGGTTTAACTATAAACCGTTTCAGCGTAGAAACAAAAGCTTCATTTTAGTTGGTGTGTTCTTTTTCGCCGTTGTGATTGGCCAGATGCGCGAAGTCCTAGAGGCAGCCTCGGCCAATCAAGCCACGTTCAGACGGCGTATGGAGGACACGATTGCCTACTTGGAAAGACGAAGACTGCCCCATCATGTGATTGGACGAGTGCGAATGTGGTTCGAGTACATCTGGAGTACTCAGAGAATGTTGGATGAAAACGAGGCGTTGAATGTGTTGCCACTCAAAATGAGAATGGAACTGGCTTATAATGTCCACATGAAAACTTTGAACAAGGCGAGTTACAAATGTTACGTTTTATCACTTCATTTATACATCAGTTATTAATCAGTTATAAATCAGTTATAATCACTTATAAATCTTATTATAATCTGATTTCTTTCTGAATTTCATTCACTTTTATTTCATTGCAAATTAAACTTAATCACACTTTCAAAAACTTCATTTTTAATACCGTTTGAAGATAACAACCGGTTATTTATTTTAGCTTCTTCATATTTTTCAGGTCAGCATTTTCCAAGGTTGTGACCGGCAGTTGCTTCGGGAACTTGTGCTTAGATTGCAGCCAGAATTGTTCTTACCCGGAGACTTTGTCTGCAAGAAAGGAGAAATAGGCAGAGAAATGTACATAATCACTAATGGAATTGTGCAGGTACGTGACAAAAAATGAACAAATCTGATTAGTCGAAAATTAGGTAGCATGTGGCAATAAGCACTTGCATAAATTTTAGGTTTTGGGAGCAACGGGAAACGTGATTGTGACCTTACAGCCTGGAAGCATCTTTGGAGAAATTAGTTTGTTAGGTGGGATTTTTCTCATCTTTACTGATGAACTATGTTTATAGTTGTCTTACATTTTCAGAAAAATGCATGTGCGTTAAATTTTCTTTTCAGAATAGATCCAAAATTTGTATCTAGCTATGCAAATGAATGTTTGCATGAATTGGCCTTGAAAGATAGTAGCATAATACTTCAAAGACGTTACAACGGAGAATCAATCCAATTTCAGATCGAAATTGGAAACATAAATGATGTATTTTTTAGATATTTTTGCAAATTTTTTTTAAAGTCAAAATTAACATTCCTAGGAATTGGCGGCATGAACAGAAGAACTGCAGATGTCTTTTCCCCTGGATACGCCACACTGTTCAAACTGGACAAGGAAGACCTGGAAGAAGTCGTGAAGGAGTACCCGGAAGCCCAAATTGCTCTTCAGAAGAAAGCGGACGAAGTCATGCGGGAAAAGAAGGAGGGTACAGGTGGGGGAGGTTCCAATGGAAAACAGGGGGATACAAACAGTCAAGATCCCAAAAATAGGGATCAAAAAGAAGGAAAAGAACAAAATGACAAGACGAAAGTTAACGATGAACAAGAAGATACTGGCCACAAAGAGTGCAATGTTACAAAATCGAAAAAAGAGCAACGGAAAGTTAATAATCAGGAAACGTTTGACAATCAGTGGCCAAATAGAACTGACTCTAATTTATTCAACAAGAACTTAGAGGAGAATGAAAACACTGGAATGGAACATAAAATTGGTAACGAAATTTCGACACCAAAAATAAAGCGACGATCGTTCACTTTGCCCGAGTTCGAAATTCATAAAAGCCCAGAAAATGTAAGTAAAGGATTCAACTCAAATGCTGAACTGTTCAAGTTCACTAACTCAAACATTCCTATTGAAGTTAAAAGATATAAGGAATCGAATGTTGAGCACGGTTTCAATCCCTTGCATGAGTTACAATCTGTGGAAGCCAAAGATGCTGGGCCACATTCTACTGTTCATAATTTTGGCGAAAAAGGAACGGAGGTTCCCCATGATGATAAAGTAGTAATAGGGTGAGCAAGTCACCCCGGGGGGGGGGGTGTAGACCCCATGTATTAAGATAGGGTATAGGAGTAATTTTTGAGAGAGGGTCTACACTAATGTATTAAGATAGGGTATAGGCGTACATGTATTCAGATTAGTAATAGCGGGCGCCACGTATTAGTTATAGCGGCGGCCACGTATTAAGATTAGGAATAGCTGCCGCAACGTATTAAGATTAGGAATAGCCGCCGCAACGTATTAAGATTAGGAATAGCCGCCGCGACGTATTAAGATTAGGAATAGCCGCCGCAACGTATTAAGATTAGGAATAGCCGCCGCAACGTATTAAGATTAGGAATAGCCGCCGCAACGTATTAAGATTAGGAATAGCCGCCGCAACGTATTAAGATTAGGAATAGCCGCCGCAACGTATTAAGGTTAAGTATAGGGACCAGGGTATTAGTAGTATAGTGTGAGTAGATCAGCCGCATTTTTGGGAGCCGGTCATTGGCCTTTCCGCGCAGGGAATTGTACAGGCGGGGAATTGTACAGGCAGCGCGCACGGGAATTGTACAGGCGGGGAATTGTACAGGCAGCGCGCACGGGAATTGTACAGGCGGGAAGTTGTACAGGTAGCGGGAATTAACGGATAATTCCCCTCGCAGTAAATTTC
Source organism: Convolutriloba macropyga (assembly GCF_964194025.1). Taxonomy (NCBI): domain Eukaryota; kingdom Metazoa; phylum Xenacoelomorpha; order Acoela; family Convolutidae; genus Convolutriloba; species Convolutriloba macropyga. Next base: position 13,339 of record NW_027453173.1, on the reverse strand, counting down.
AACATGTTTATTGGTATAACCAGCGCAATGTATTAAGATTAGGTATAACCAGCGCAATGTATTAAGATTAGGTATAGCCGCCGCAATGTATTAAGATTAGGTATAGCCGCCGCAATGTATTAAGATTAGGTATAGCCGCCGCAATGTATTAAGATTAGGTATAGCCGCCGCAATGTATTAAGATTAGGTATAGCCGCCGCAATGTATTAAGGTCAGTTATATCCACTAAAATTGAGAAAATTGAAAATTTTTAAAAGAATGAATTATGAAGGTACAAAAATACAGACACAGTATTAATCAAGTACATTATAAGTAATTTTAAACACAACAGAGAGCGCTCACAATACGAAAATTGATTCAATAAATTACAAGTTCAGGGGTACAGTATGAATTCCATCAGATAACACTTTTGGTTTAGGATAAAAATATGAGAGTCCTTTCTTTGTTTGTTCATAGGTAGCGACGCAGTGGTTGATTGTCCGAAATCCTCTATTTGTAGATGTTAAATTGATGATTTCTTCCATCACTCGCCGATATTTTTCCAATGGTCCATCTCCGGTCTCTTCCAATGTTCGTTTGTTCAGTCCTTTGCTGCTGAATTGGTACTTATCCGATTTGGCATCGTAGCAACAATATGTTTTGCTACAGAGACAAATCATTTCAGTACATCTAAATTCTTCCTTGAACAGACCTGGTTCACGCTTATCGTGCTTTTTATGTTTATCACAACAAGTTCTAGGGAAGAAATTCTGTACAGCATCAGCTTTGAAAGAATCATCACAATCGTGTTCCCTCAGAGTTTCCCAATCTGCTTTTTTAGATGGACGAATGCAATCGTACAAATTATCGTGCGCTAGAGCTAAGTATAAGGAGTCAGTGTCCATTTCTAACTCTTCGAACGTGTCGACATCGCAAAATTTATCAAAAAAATTGTAATAAAGCTCCAACATACGTAATTTTGCGTACTGAAGTATAAAAAAGCCGACTATTATCGGTTCACGGTGCTCAATTTTTGATTTTACAAGTTCAACTTCGTATAGTTCTTTTGACACACTGTTAAGTCTCTTAAACAATTTCCCGTTGATAGCTTTGTGTGTCTTTTCATCGTTCAAGTATTTTGTCTCTGTATGTCTGCTTCTGTCCATGATTTGGTAACCATAGGAACTATTCCCTAACAATTTCATTGTTTCTGCTACAACGCTTGATTCAGGATTTTCATCTCCAACTCTTCTAGCATCAACAACCGATTGGACAAAATTGTTGAAGCATATTTTGGGTGTGTACTGAACGAAGCGATAAATTTTGGTGCATTTTAGCCCAAGACTAAGGTAAAAATTGAGTAATGGTGTTATGACTGTTCCATTCTCCAACTTGAAGCTTGAAATTAACATGCGTTGCGGTTGCTTGAGTAAATCGTTATCAATTGCATAATCCCTCATATAATCACCAATATCTGCTCGACTAACATTAAAGTTTTTAAAGATTGGTGGAAAGTTCGAGAACTTGTATTTCAACCCATCTGGAACTTCGAGATCACACTGAACGTAACCAAATAGTTTATCTTCTCTTATCTTTGTAAGTAGAGATTCTTGAGTCAGAGGTAGCTTGAATGGGAAATTGTTTCTCACGTGAATTTTTACAGATTCATCACCTTTGACAGTTTCCCACCAGTTACATTCCCATATCTCAAAGACTTTATATCCTTTGTTTCGCAAATAGTCTCGTCTTAGTTCATCGTATTCCCGTTTCTTTAATCCTTTCTGAGTCTCTTCCTCTGACATGCTTGCTCTTGCTTCCTGACATGCACAAAAGTGAAAGTAACAACCAATTGCTTCAAAAATAGTTTTACAGTGAGCACAAAATCCGTCAACATTAAAACAATCAATCTTTTTCTGAGTTCCAGTTGTGTAGTAGCTTTCAATAGTGCAGTTAGGACGTTGAGATTGTAGGTACGACATAACCATGTTCTCAAATTTCCTCGATTTATTTTGTCTAGCTTTAAACTTCTGAGAGTCTGAATCAAACTCCCATCTAGTGTAAAGTCCAGTGGGCATTTCTTGACACATTGAGAAGGGGTAAAGTTGACTGGCGTCTATACCCACAATTGATTTGCAAATGTTTTCTGTGTTTCGAATGTAGGTTTGATCCACAATTGCTTTTCTAGTAAACACAATAGAGGGACCACCGGTCATATCTTCGCGTATTTTATCATGTAAATCTTTGTCTGCTTCAACGAAAGGATAGAATTTGCTATTAGTTGATTTGTGTAGACAAATATTTGCTAAATTAGGTAGTGTGCAACCCAGTTTTAACTTATCAATCCCTTTGTTATGATAGAATTCCATCATTTTCTGCATCGCTTCTAGTGTCGGGACAACATCTTTGTTATTATACCACCTGACAAAGTCTTGAAAAGTTGTCATTTGTTCGTGCTCCCACACACTTTCCAGGTAATTGTAGTTGTCGAATCCCGAGGGGGGCACTACCTTCAACCTAAGTTTTTTCAGAGCCTCCTGTTGGGAAAGTCCACTATTCAACAATTTTGTGAAATCCGTAAATTCTTTTTCCAAGGGATTGTGATCTCTCAGCTTACTAAAGAAACATTCGTAAGGGGGTAGGAAAGTTACATCCAATTTGTTTGGTGAGTCGAACCATTCATAAGGGAAAAATCCTTTGGTCTCATTTGTCTTGTAAGCTTTGAGGAACGAATCTAGTGATGTTGCTCCACCAAGAAAGTTTAGAATATCGAGAAACTGAACATCGCCAAATTTAAAGGATACAAAATGATTAGCTTTTTTAATAACCGTTGGTTGAATATCGCGCTCGTGAATGCGGTAGGGTAGTAAATAAGACTTGATAAGATTCAGATCATATTTCCCGCTGTTGAATCCAAATACAGGTAAAATGCTGACATAACGTTCAAAATGTTGTTGTAGTTCGAGAAGTTGATTTTTCTGAATTTGGAGGAATTGAGTCGACATATCAATTTCTTCTTCTTTGATATATTGAAATTCAAACATTGGAGTACTCTCATCTTTCCTTCCATTTAGCTTCTCGAAAATAGAACTTACTCTGTTTTTAATTGCATTTTCAATTGAGGAAAATTTTTGCAACATTTCTGTTTTACTTTTGCTAGCTAATTCTTCTAATGCTTCAACAAAAGACACCATCAGTGTCTTGGGGTCTCTGTTGCAAAGGAAAATAGGTTCTTGTAATAAATTAGAGGAAATTGACACAGATATTGGTTCATGTTTTCCTATCCAAGTAGTTGTATTGGTATCTTTTAGTTCATTAGATGGAACGCAGATTGATTCGAAGTCAAATACAGCCAAGTTTTTGAACAGTTTTTGTTCTTCCTCATATCCAATTCCAAAACCGTCAAGTTTATCGAACAAAGTTTCTCTCAAAGTGTAAACACTCTTCGGATAAATGTGCTGTATCCTATCTTTACAAGATTTCACGTGACGGTGGAAATTACCAGCACGCTCAATAAAGGTATCACAATTAGGACAGCGTAATTGTTTGAAAAACGTGTTGATATCATCAACATAGCAAATGTGGTTGTTGTAGCGCAGTAGATTAATGTTGTTCTCGTACATCTCAATACTTCTTCTGGCAAGTTCACCTACAAAATCCCCGTCCTCAATGTCAATGTCATAAATGAAAATGTTGTGTTTTATAGCATTTTCAACAAACACAAGGTGATCCATTGACACTCCTCTAAAGTTAATTGCGTCATGACCAGACTCGTGGAGAAAGTCACTGAACAACTTAGCTGCGTTTGTTTCCAGCTCGGCTGATCCATACAAGTGAACAGCCACAGCTCTAAACAAGCAAAGGTAGTCCTTGTAGGTTTCTCCGTATCCATTCGTAACAAGACAAATTACATCGTTTCTCTTCAACAACTGTTCAGGTATAACAGCATCTAAACATCCCATTGGGATATTGTTGAGAAGAGCACAGAAAACTGTTACATTCGTAGTTAGTGCATACCGCCATTTTGTGTTTGCCCTTTCTTGAGCACAAGTCTCAATCAAATCCAATTTCTCTACTCTATCCTGAAGTGAGACTAAGTCTCCCTTAGAACAAAGTAAATGAGACTTCTCAAAGAAGGTGTTGTTCTCATGAGCATAAAAGTATCGGTATTCGTCTGTGTCAACATTTCGTAAAATAAATCCCAGGGATAAATTTATTTTTGCAGCACAGTTAAGCTTTTCAAACACTTCCTTCAGTTTTTCATTAATTTCGCTGGGATCAAGTCTCGACAATTTAAAATTGAATACTCTATGTCTCCCATTCTCCATCTCAGTATTGTCAAAGAAGTGTTGACAGGCACTAAGTTCCTGCTGTAACTGTTCGTTGTTCCTATCCAATTCTTTCGATTCTAGTACTTCTTTCAAGCTTTCGCTGGATTTGGTTCCAACTTTGGTCGATGTTCCGTGTTTCCGTCTCTTATGTTGTTGAAGAGAATAAAAACTTGGAAATTCCTCCAAGCATATAGTGCACACTGTACTAAGCTTCTTTTCTTGAGGAGCGTGATGCTTAGCAAGGTGGTAGTTCAAGTCCTCTTTCCTCTTTGTGTAGAAATGTGGACACTTGGGACATTTTAAAGTCCCACTATCACACGATTTTTTGTGTCGAGCCATTTGCTGCTTGACAATCATTTTCTCACACTTTGAGCATTTGACAGGTAGATTTCTATCAAGAGAAGGCATTGTATTGTTGCGATCCAAAATAAATTGAATAAGTTTTAAGTAAATTGCCGAGCAACTGTATCTGATAACAAAGTGAGAATGAATACAATTTTTGGTTTTTTAGTTAGAATAACTTTTATGACTAATTATTTCCATATAAGGAAATGACGAAATTTCTATTTTTAGTAACATTACGCAATACGAAAGTTCAAGAACTTCCTATGAAGCAGTCACAGTGTTACATTATACATTGTATTTAAATCCAGAAAACATCAAAAATGTGTAACCTTATTCCTTGGAGGAAAATCGGAAATCTTAAGTTATATTTATTTGTCATATTGCTGATTTGTGTTACTTTTTTACAAAACAATACTATTCATCCCAAAACAGACTTCTTAACAAAATCTATCTGTCAGATGTTTGCTCACTTAGAGAATACAAATATTATTGTAAACAAACTAATTTTCTAATTTCATCAATAAAACACTAAATGTGTTTTTACAATAATATTAAAACATTAGAGAAGAAAACTCCTACTTTAATTTAAGATAACTTATATACAATTGACGTTAACGTGATTATATTACAAACTACAAACCAATCAAATTTTAGTATTAAGAAACTTGTTGTAAATGTTAATGATATCGTTTTGCTTATCTCATTCTCTCTTTTAACATTTTTTTATTTTAATAGATTAATACGTGAAATTTTATTCATTTGTGAAACATGTTGATCAAAAACCACTTACAAATATTGGAGAAGATTTACAAGAGAAAAGAAGGTATACCTGATTCATACAAAATTGAAGAAATTGATGTAGATTCATACTTTTTTTACAATTTTTTGGACATTTTCACAAAATCCAACAGAATAATCCGATTTAGTAAAGGACTTGAGTATGCAACGTTCTCTATTAAAAAATTTGAATATGAGGAGTTTATTGCGAAACAGTCTTTCGATTTATCCTCAGAATTGCATGTAAGCAAATACGAATTGTTGTTCAGTTTGAACTCCGTCCCCGATATATTGGAACAGTACAGAAATATTTCACAAACAAACTTTGTTCCTCTCCCAGAACCAATAACAATAACTTCTTCACTACAGAGTGCTTTGTACTTCCATTATTACAACGACTACAATGCAGTGGGAGTACTGATCAGGTTCGGAATTCGTTTACCTAACGTATATATACAGAAATTTGATTCCTAAAATGGAACATTTTCCGAGATTGATCTGAAATTTGACGAATTGGAAAAAATTTATCAAAGCTTGACTTTTTTGGTAAATTATGTCACTTCATTTCAACTTAAATAGACCATTTTAGGTAAAAGCATAGTCGGAAACCTGTATGTATCCTTCACTTCCTACCTTGTTAGAAAATTTTACCCAAATTTGGATTTGAATTTCAGTTCGTCCAGAAATTTCAAGCTAAACGTCACTTTTTCTCATAAAATCTTCCATCTTTGGTTACTGTTGTCTGATTGGACAGAGCACACTATATATAGAGGTTGTTGATTTTGACATTATCATTTGATCCAACTTCTCTGGAAACATCATCACTACTTTCTCACATTATACTAACTACTCCTCAACATTTTATCCTGCTATCGAGCTCCAACATTCACTTTCTTTTTGTTTAAAAATACTTACTTTAGTTCTAACTTTTGTTTAAATCTAATTTATATATCCTGTTCCCTTCCTAAAAAGGAAATTTGCTGCTTTATAACTTTCTCTCCACTGATTGCTTTTATCACGTTCTCGACAAGAATCTTTTCATCCATTCTCATCACTTTCTAACAAAAACCTCTTCTATCATTTATTCCAAAATGGAGTTCACCGTTCAAAATAATAACCTTCTGTACTCATTTTCTTCTACTGAGGATATTGCTCGGATAGGAGTTCGAGATTTATCAAACGGACTGTATGAGTCTCTGATCACTTTACCCATTACTGTGTGGCACATTATTGAGCACCAGCGACAACAGTTTGATACATATCATCAGGGACAGGTCCCAATCACAGAGAATCAACTCGGAACTCACGCGATGGGACACGAAGTTGCTGTTGTCAGTGGACACCACTATCCTCACGTTAATGGATCTGATTTTCCTGCCAACTACGTAGCTGGAAATATTCAGTACACATTTCCTTGGGAGGAAGGGCAAATTCCAAACAGTTGGTTCACTACACCGGATGTAGGTGAGGTATCAGGCCCGGAGGTGGAAAATAATCTTCTCCAAATAGCTTCAAGAGCTCATAGAAGAGAACATAGCGAGTTGAGTATTGATACTGGTACCACCACGTCATTTAACGATCTGGAAAACTTTGATCCAGCGCAGTACTATGGATCTACTGACATGTCAACTACACCCTCGATGAAAACCCCATCGATTGAGGAAGGAACTGCTCACAACCCTATCTTTTTGAGTGATGAACCTAATACTCCAGTCACTGTTCAACCAACTCAACTACCTGGTAGAATTGAGCGACAAAGAGGTTTCGGTAATGAAATTCAGAACTTACCAGAATATGTTATTGAAACTCTTTTTGAATGATTTCTATGTTCAATTTTGTAAACTATTTTGTATTTGTTCGTAAAAATAATAAAGTTTCTGAATACCTTTTGGGTGTTTCGTATTAAATTTACATTTTCAATTTTATAATTTTTTTATAGTTTTCCAGAATAAAAGATTAACACGAAAGGTTACTTGATAATTTAGGTACTTGGTTATTATTGAAAATTTGTTTTTCGACAATTAAAAAAAATACCGAATTTAATTTTGATATTTAAGAAAATTGTCAAATTTATTTTCGATATTTAACAAAAAAGGTCGAGAAAAAATTCGATTTTTAAGAAAAAATTACTGTTACAAATCCGATTTTTAAGCTGCAAGAACCGATTCAAAACTTGTCATTTTAAAAATTATTAAAATTTATGTTTTTTGCTTAAAATCATACCGTAAAACTAAGAAAAATGAGAAAAAATTGCATATTTTGCACGCTCAGTTTGGTAACATTTTTGATTTTTAATGAAAAATCTGAGGTTCTATTTTGACTTTTAACAAAAAATGTTGTGTGAAAATTCGACATTTAACAAACAAATCGACTTCAAATTTCGACTTTTAGAATATACAATAATAATAAAACATTTTAGTACAAACACTTTATTACTTTCTAACTTCAAAGTACAACAAGGGGTTATCAATTATTCCATGACCATCTAGTAAACAATCAACAATTTTTATTAATTCACTCTCATACTTTGAGTTCTTAAGAGACTGAATTCGGTCGAAGAAGGATGATCTCAATGTTTGTGTGCTTGCATTTCTTTGCTCAGCTCTCAGTAGATGTCTCTTGAACTTTTTTCTACTCAATCTCTTCTTAGACACACTGGGTAGTTTTTCAACAAATTTGTTTTCCGAATTATGTTGTACCGCTCTCTTCAATTGGTTGAAAACAAGTCCTGCTTCTTCGTTTGTGTGACCGAAAAACTGATGTTTATATAAGGTGTATAAGCAGTCCACTGTCTGATATTGAAAAGATAAATCATCCAATTTTTGGAGTAATTCATTAATGGAAGACGAAATGAGAATTATGTGATAAGAACAATTTTTCAGAGGACAAAAAAGGTAATTGTGAGACGCAACAGAGTATTCACTAGTAAGCAAGTAAGGTTTATAATCCTTAACTGATACGCAAATGAACAAGGCTTTCTCACAAAATTTTTTTATAAAAGTCAGGTAAAACTTGACACTTAACTGCTGCCATTCTGTAACCAAAGTGATTTTGGAGTGATTCTTTTAAACTACCGTATAAGGAAATAACGCAATTCAGTTCAAACACAGCGAAAATTTCATTTGAAAAATGACACAGTTCAAGAGACAGCAACTCAGAAAAATCCGTTGTTTTACTTGTTCTAAATATTTCAAACACTATTACTCGCTATTGCAACACAGACGTGCTAAACATCAAGATAAATATGCTGCTCTAGTTCAAATGTTTGCTCAACTTAAAATTTCTGACTAAGTTTCCTTATAAGGAATTTTTGCAAAATGACGCAATTGAACTTTCCATATTTGGAAATGAAAGAAGGATAATGACATCATTACCAAATAAAGGTGATCGGAAACAATAGAGGAAGTAAAATTACAAGTCAAATCATTCAATTAGTTTCTCTCTGTCACATTTAGTTGATAAAATGTCTCTCTCTCAAGTCTCTCCGTTTTACTCGAGTGCTCCGTCTATGTTTACCGATTCTCAACCTAAAACTGGAACTGATTCGGTTCCATTTTATATAGACTTTGGTTCTAACCCAAAAAGATTTGGGAGATTTACTGTGTCCCAGATTTTTAAAAACGGGCAAAATTATTCCGAACCAACTTTCCAAGTCTTCAAAAAAGATAATTTTGGAACATTTGAGAAGTACCAACAACTTCGAATAGGAGATTACGAATTCAAGAAATTCTGTTTCCTCAAGAACAATATCCTGGATGGGGAGTTGGAACTGAGTGAGCACCCGACTCAATTTGATAAGAACCCATGTATGGAGGATGTGCTGCAACGATGTCACAAAGTCAGAGAGGTCAGCATAGGACGAAATCGACGAATATATGTGACTTTCATTCAATACGTTCAGGAGAATCCAGCCTCCATTTATGTGCAGATTCGGTTCTTTTGTCGCAAGGAAAACAATGAGTTCAAGCAGGTGACTTATGTCAGCTACACTTTGGACGAGTTCAAGGAACTGATTCAAAATTTGAATGACTTTTCTAACACTGAACAATGTACATTTCAATAAAAATTGTTGTGTGATTTTGTAATATGTCTTTGTCTTCTCTACAATAAATTTTTCATTTTAAAAATCTTTGATCTGAGAATGAGTTGGGATCTTGGTTGCTCAAGAAACATTTTTTTGAGTCTCAGAGACAAGTCAAAGGTTTTTCACGTTAGACTTCATTACGAACTTAAAAGATATTCGTATACTGTTCTTGAAGCTCAAAATTTTCCCAAATTAGAAAATTTGGACATAGAGTCCCAAACTTCAGAATTTAAGTGGGTTATTCACAACGGATTACGCAGAACAAGTCTTATATATCGTTCAGATAAACAACAAGTTACCATTTCACAACATCGTTGGAACGGATATCAGTGGAGTTTTCTGACAACTATTGAATTAAAAAAAGAAGAATACGAGAACTTACTAGAGCATCTCCCTACACTTTTATCTTATATTGAAAAGTTTAAGAAAACTTGCATTGACATGGATGAAGGAACTCAAAGTTGATGGATATTGTCATTCTTGTCAACATATTCAATTGCTACGGAAGCATCCTTTCAATGTTTCCCGAAAATGAAAAACGCAAAAACTGTTTTTTAGCGGCCTGTAAAATTTGGGACGAGAATATAAATTTGGAGGAAATTAGCCAAAAATTTCCTCATGGAGGACTTATTGGTTATGGAAATTCCTTTTTAGATTTTTTCTTTGCTAGATTGAAAGTTTTTCGATTACATGCTATACTACACGATTCTGCTGGAGCGGTTAAAGCAACTACAAACAAGGGACCAGGATACTGTTACATGTTACCAAATTTTCCAAGCTCATGTTTCTTGGGACATTTAACTGGGTTAATCTTTTGTGTCTTTATTAAATTTTATCATCCTCAAATTTTCAAAATGCTAGACTGCTAATCATTTTTGTAATAATTCAACCTAGAAAAAAGAATGTCTCTCGTTGTATTTGATATTGAGTGCTTGGAAGGGAAAATTGTCAAGGAGTTGGGTGTTTTCAAGGATGGAATTGTATTGGGATACAGTTTCCTCCCACCCAAAGACTATAAACCTACTTTTCAAGCAAAATGGAACACTAAAAATTTACATGGGATTAATTGGAACAATGGAAAACTGGAATACACTGAGTTGTCATCAATCATTCACCAACATTGTTCACCTACAACAGAATACTTTGCAAAAGGGTTAGAGAAGTGTAATCTTCTCTCAAATTACTTGTGTAAAGATGTGGAGAATCTAGATGATCTTGGTTGTCCAAAAGTTTCCAAACTTCTCAATAACTCGGATACTGACTGGGATTGTAGCAATTATCCGTATCGACACAAAAAGACATTTCACTGTGCAGAGAAGAAAGCTTATGCTTACGGAACTTGGACTCTGGATTTTTTTGATAACGTATAATATTTGTAATTTCTATTTGTAATTTCTATTTGTATTTGTGATCGTTTTGTATTTTATAATTTTTATTTTACTAATTTTGAAATCAGAGAGAAGTTGCATTCCCAGTTCAAAAAATTGATTTTCCCTTAAAATTAAGGTATAAATGACCGAGCATACAGATAACGGTTTAAATTTAGGTAATTTTGTCTTTGATGATAATAACCAGGAACGACAATCGTGGAAATGTTTTGGACAGACTTGTAATAGATCTCTGGTGGTTTTTTTGTCCCAATTTTTTGTTATTTTGTTAATATTAGCGTGCTGTATAGTAAGAATAACTCTTGCCGAAACCTGTGAAGAAACAACAGTTTGGATTGCTATCTTATCTAGTACAGTCGGTTATATTTTACCTTCTCCTAAACTATGAACAAAATAATCTCAGCTAAGGAACGCATTTTTATTTCATTGGTGGGACCAAGCGGGTCTGGAAAATCTCATCTTATCCATGATTGGCTAATTATTGGAACTTTTCAACCCGATTTTGATAAAATTTACTATTTTTATCAACATTATTAATCACTTTACGGTCTAATGTCCAAAAACATTAAAAACATTCAATTTATTCAAGGAGTTGACTTTGAGTTCATTCAGAGTCTACCCAATAATGGAACAAAGTATTTGCTGATTTTTGATGATTCTTGTGAAGAAATCTCAAGCTCGAAAGAATTTGTTAAAATCGCGACAGCTGGAAGACACAAAGGTCTTAGTACAATATATATAAAGCATAATCTTTTTCATCAGAGTAGGTTGGGAAGAGATATTGAGTTACAAAATACTCATATAGTTTTATTCAAGTCTCCTAGAGATGTTCTCCAGATTAACACTCTTAGTCAACAGCTCGGGTTAGGATCAAAATTAAAAGATTGGTATACAAAAGCTACTTCAGTCCCGTATGGTCACTTACTCATTGATCTAACTCCGAAAACAGTCGACTCTCTTAGATTTTGCAGAAACAGTGGTTCTATTCCCACTATTTTTTTTCTCCCTAAAACGAAACAAGAGATTACTTTTTTGAACGATGAACACACAACATCTCTCTACGCGGATAACGTTCCAAACGTATTCCCAGAACTTCAAGAAATCGTTCCTAAGAAATTGTCCAAAAGATTTCATTCAGTTTCTAAACGAATGCAGAGTAAACCTTCTCGGGGGACAACTACAGTAAATACAAAAACAAGACGTAATAAAGTACAGAGACGAATTTCATCAACTCGTGCTAAAAAGAACCGGGATAAATAAAAGAAGAGCAATTTTAAGTTCACGAAAAGGAATAGAGCTCACATCAATTTTGACACCATCTATCATTAATCGATTGTCTTGAAATGGAACAGTTTGTTTTGATTCCTCAACACCTTTACGAACAAAAATTCAAATTAGAAAATAAAAAGTTGGACACTTTTGAGCAGAAACCAGTTTCTGTCCCAACACATTTGAACCCTAATTACAAGGAAATCAGCAACAAAACCAGATCTTTAGAGAACGAATCAATTGTAGATCAAATTTTGAATTCACCGCGAGTCAAGCTATCTCTCAACGACACAATTTTATTAGATGGAAGAGATACAGAAGTAGCTTTTGCAGATTTTATTTTTGCATTAAAAAGAAAGAACGTTGATTTTCCCGACATATATTACACAATACTTGATGCTACCGAAATAAATCCGCAAAAAGTAATAAACAAAGATGCCAAAAGCAAAGACAGAGGGAGCTGGATTCCTTTCAAAATCTGAAAACGCCAAGCTACAAAGGCTGTATAGAGATGGAAAAGCCGCATATGGATCAATTAAAAATCTACAAAAGGCAAGTGGGTTATCCAAAAAGAAAGTTGCCTACTTTCTACACAGTAAAGATTCCTACACAAAGTATCGTCATGCAACACGACATTTCAAAAGATTACCAGCATTTGCTAAGCGAATCAATGAGATCTGGTGTCTCGATCTAGCTTTTATGGATAAATTATCGGATACTAATAATGGAGTGAAGTATTTATTAGTATGTGTTGACGTCTTTTCTCGCTTTGTTCGTGTGCAACCAATGAAGTCAAAGTACTCTACCGATGCAGTTGTAGCTTTCAAAAAATGTTGCGTAAAAAAAGTATGCCCGCGAAAGTATGGGTTGACCAGGGAACAGAGTTTAGTGGTGAGTTTCAAAAGTTTTGTATGGACAAGAAAATTAAAATTTACTCTACTAGAAGTGAAACAAAAGCTGCTGTAGCAGAACGAGCCATTAAATCCCTGAAAAACATTATTTATCGCTATATGGAAGAAAATGGTGATAAATACATGAGAAAAATGGATTCCTTTGTCAAAACTATGAACACAAGAGTTAATCGCTCAACAGGTAAAGCTCCAAAAAATATAACAAACAAAGACTTTTTGTCAATTTTTTACAGAAACCCAATTAACCAATATAAACGA